>NC_049216.1:29796855-30051855 GCF_013347855.1 Anguilla anguilla | reverse complement strand
ATTAACACACATCAATTTTCAGGGGCAAATGCTTCTTAAATGGGAGCACTGTAGAGCTCTGTGGTGATATCAGTGCCTTGGATGGACCCTTCATCACCATGTGTTGAGTCCAGCTGCACTGTGGCCCCAAAGTAACGCGGCAAACATTCTCTGAAATACATTACTGTCAGTGCATTATGCAGAATGTGCATACAGGTGACAATAACTGGGCAGGTCTGTAAAATAAATCTTGTCCAAACAAAACAAATGGAAAAAGTTGTATAGATTTTTTTTTTTTTTTTTTTTTTTTTTTTTTCCTCTTCCTTGGAGAAGTACTGCCTCGTGTCACCAGTCACATGTTACTGGTGGTATGTGTTGTTGTTGGGAGTTGGCTTCGGGAGGCAAACAGCTGTGCGCATTAGGAGTTAGCACCAGCAGGTCCTCTCAAGTGACTCAAAGACCACAGACATATCCCTGAAGCATGGCTTTTCATTCTTATCTGCAGTTGTCGGGCCGATGCCGTTTTCTTTTTTTTTTGCTCGATCTGTTCGCCTGTCCGTGTTTTCAAAGAGAGCTATGCTGCTGACCGTGGAGGTGTTTTAAAAGGTTTTTAGAAACTGTTTTCCTGGGGGACTGGACTGCAGCAGGTGTTGTTTTTGGACTTTCTTTTTTTTTTTCTTTTTTTTTGCTCTACCTGTGTTGACAAGTTGCGCTGCTTTGGCAGAATGTAGCCACGAGCATTCCGGGCTCATAATGCATAGTTACGCGGCTCCCTCACACGCGGCTAGGTGTTTGCGAACCCTCGTGAACGAGGCAGCCCGATATTTGTTTTGCAATTACGCCGCGCAAACGGCGATCAAACCTACACGTGCTGGGGCAGCCGTTTGAAGTCACGTGCGACAGTGGGGCGGGGGGGGGGGGGCGGGCTGGGTCGGGAGGTGTGGGTTGGGGGGTGGGGGGGTGTGATTCTGTGTTTTGTTGAGAATGGGCTCCTCAGGAATGACATCACCCTGTGATGTCAGGCAACGAGGGGCCATAGGGAGCCGGAGCCACGTTCTCCGCGCTTCGGCTGCTCTGACCCCGGGGAGGGGCGGGCCCCGCCTGGACGAATCGCTTTCGTCTGCTGCGCGGTGCGGCTCGGCACGGCACAGCACGCCGCAATCCCGTCCTGCCGCATTGTTGAAGGTCCCGCTCTGCTGATTTATCGTCTATCTCTCCGACGGCAACCGCAAGGAGGCACAACAGGTGTCTTCTCAGCATTCTCCTCTGATGAGCGCGCGAGGGAAAGGGTGAAATAACCTCTCTTCAGGGACGGCGCCCTTTTGGTTTGCGGGTTGATGTCATCGAGGATTAATGCCAAAGAATGTGCAAAGCTTCGGTTTTGTCCTCTGTTCTGTTTTTATTTTTTTATTTATCCTTTTATTTTAGCAGGGAGAGTCCGCCTGAGCCCAAAGTTCTCTCTCACAGGGGGAGCTCTGCTTACAGAGTAAAAGCAAACACAGACGGTAAAAAACACAAAAGACGCACGGACAAACGCGGAGACGCAGGCTAGGTTTAATGCATGCGCGGGGATTAAAAACATGTGCGCTCTTCTGTCATTAGGTCTTTAAATAAGGCCTTAAAATGGCTGCATGGAAGAAGGGTATCAGGTTTGATCAGTTACAGAGCACAGCGATAGGTTGTGAAGTTTGTTACAGTGGTGGATTTTGACACTGGCCCTCCTGATGAAACGGAGAGCACAATGATATTAAGAGCAGAATCCAGGGGGTTGTTGCTGCATGCATATATCTTCATAATCCAGAACTGGTAAAAATGTTGCCTGAATAATATTTTTCCTGTCACTGATAGAAGAAAAGCAGGATTTGTTCCTGTACAGGAAAACCATGCTTAGCTCTGAAACTTGTTTTTATTATAGTGTATCTACATGAGTGTCAAGCAATCATTTATAATCTATCCAGATACCTATGTATTTATAGTATGGGACTTTTTCCATCTGAGCAACACTAAAGTTTTGAATACAAATTTAGGAATTCTCGGGTATCTGGATCAGATTTCAAACGTAAGATAGCTCCAGCTGGGATGGGTGGGACGTGCGTGGGACAAGGCTGACTGCTACTGTGTAAATCTAAATACATCATCAGTTTATTTTCATGCTCCATTCAAACCACTGATAAGACACCCTTTCACTCATATGTGACATTTGGAATGCTTTTTTTTTATAATCTTTTTTTTTTCAGAGACTCCCACACCATGACAAACTGTGGGACCAAAAGGTATGATTGACATTTTGAGAAACACCCAGCGCTTAAAGGAGAAGTCCACACGTGCTCTGTAAATTTGATTCTTTTACAAAACAACTTTCAGTGTGCAGAGAGTCAGAGAGTGTGTAGTGTGTATAACCCAGCGCAGTGAAGAGTCTATATGACCCAGCACAGTGTTTAGTGTATATACCCCAGTGCAGTGTATTGTGTATATAACCCAGCACTGTGTGTAGTATATATACCCCAGCGCAGTGTATTGTGTATATAACCCAGCACTGTGTGTAGTGTATATAACCCAGCGCAGTGTGTAGTGTGTACAACCCAGCACAGTGTATAGTATATATTACCTAGAACTGTGTGTAGTGTATATAACCCAGGGCAGTGTATTGTATATGTTACCCAGCACAGTGTGTAGTGTATATAACCCAGCAAGAATATGTTGTTTTACTCCATCTGTGCTGTAGTGAGGCTTGAATTATTATTGGAACGCATGTAGAGTTTATTCAGATGAGCAGATTTCCACACAGCACCACAAACATCTGTTCTCTGTTCCTGCCCATTTGACAGTTCCTAAGAGTGGCATGGACGGACGTGCATGGGTTCAAATCTATAAAAGAATGAGTTGAGTGGACGTAGCTGTAGCAGTGACTGGGGATTGTTGTTGTACATTCTTAAACTCTTGAAGCATGCAGAGAATCTGGAACAGGGAGTCGGTGAGGTCCCGTGTTGTTATTCCGCTCCAACGTTCACCTGCGTGACGGCATGTGACGCGTCGGTGGTTTGAGTCGGAGGCGTACTCACGGCGAGCATCTTAGGGAAGCAGACAGATACCTGCCCTAGTAAAGGATGGATAATCTCATCTATTTTAGGGATTACCGCCATTGTTTACGACACTTAGGGAGATGTCAGAGCGTTCTCTCCCCTTTGTGATTGGTATCAGTCCTGTCTCATTCTCTCGCTTTATCTGGGTCCGCTTGCGGTGGAAGAGCGCAATTATCGTCTGTCCCTGCCAGTGGTGGATAAGGAGACGTGGCGTATTTTCAGCCGTCTGAAAGGGCACTGAATAATGTAAGACCCAACGTAAGAGCGCTGGATTTTATCCACCATACCTCAGGGCTACAGGTCCATGGAAGTGGCGTGAAGGAGTGTTGCTCATTGCTGTTAGCCTGTGCTCTCCGTGTTCGCTAGCTTTGTTGTTGTTCAGTGCAGCCTGTTATGAAATGTAAGATCACGAAGGAGTCTGTGAGAGCTGTGTGTTGGGTCTCTTGCACACGGCTGAATGTTGAGTGCAATCGTTGATTCCGGTGATCCAGCCAGGGGCAATAATTGTAAAAATACAACAAAAAGAAAAAGTTTATTTTAAAATACAAAAGGGGACTGCTGGGTGGTTCATTCGGATAAGGTACCACGCTGTGGTGCATGGACGAGCCCTACGGTCCCAGATCGAGTCTGGACTTTGCCAGTGTCGAGTGTGGCCAGTAGCTGCATAGGGCGATGCACAATTTGCGATCGTATCGTATCGGAGGGTCCAGTCGGTTAGGGGTCCGCGTTTCATTGCTCTCTAGTGACCCCTGTTGGTTGATCAGGCGCCCATGGACTGCATGTTAAAACCCCATGTGAAGGGTCTTCCTCCAACTCCACTCTGTCTGGGCTTAACTGCAGTCTGAAACGTTAAAAGAAACAGCTGGCGAAACGTGTTTCTGAGAACCGCGACTGTCTCCACTCTCTCGAATTGGCAGTGGGGTTTTTTTGCGCGTGAATGCGACTGCATTTGTAGATATATACACTGGACATTCCAAATTAGGGTGGGACTTGGATATGTACAGTAACCAAATTTATCAAAAAAAAGTTTAAATAAATAAATGAATAAAACGCTGGAAAAAAAACTTTCCCTTTATAGCCTTTATATTTCAAGCAATTGAATCATATAGGGAAGTTGCACTTTGCTTGTTTGTGTCTGTAATCACAGGGAAGGATCAGAATAGTGAAAGGGCTCGTGTCCCCTTGATCACTCTTATCGCCAGAATGCCCAAACCCCTCATACAATGCATTTTCCCCTCAGCTTTCTATCTCCCGTCAATCATTTACTTCGGCTGGTATGATCCGTGGAATATGTGTGTGTGTGTGTGTGTGTGTGACATGAGATGCCGATACGAGATTCCGCAGACCTGGAATGCACTTTGCCATGGGACGTCAGGCGTGTTTTAATGCTCCACAGGCACGCCCGCCGTAGGGAGAGCACAGTGGGCCGCATTCTCACCCACAGCCAAGGTTTGGGGGGGGGGGGGACGAGGCAGGTGTGCGCACGGCTGTAGTGCAGCATCTAGAGCAGCGGACCGCCGGTTCCAGAAACCGCAGTGGGTGTGCTGTAGTAATGTCCTGCTGCTGAAACGCACGGCTCTCTTATACAGCCCGCTTGTATGACCTTTATATGCACTTTTGTACGTCGCTAAAAGTGTGTGCTAAATAAATGTAATGTAGTGTACAGCGAGCCACCGCTAGTTCTTCATGTAGAGATAGGATTCCTGGAAAATCCATTACAAATGCACAAAACAATATTACTTTGGCAGTTATACTTTTCTTTTTTGGTGAGGGGTGGGGGGGGGGGGGGCGGGGGGGCAGTGATTGTAGGGGAAAAATGATGTATGACCAAAGAGAAACGTGTGAACGCATGTGGCCCTGTTATTAGGACCGTTTCGCATTCGCTGACAAATGAACGCGTAACGTCCAGTTCGCGCATCAATATTTACGCAAAATGGTGTCACCAAGCGAAGCGCTGCCAGTGCGAGCTCTGGTGCACAGAGTGGAATTAAATAAACAGGCTTTGTGCTTGTGTTGCCTGTGTGAGCGGACTGATCAGCCGTGCGTGTTTATATCTCAGCGTGTCCGCAGCTAGCACAGCGCAACGCCTTGCTGAGTCTGCCAAGGGCGGGGCGCCCGCAGCACTGTCCCGCGCGTGTGTGCGCTGTGGTAATTCCGAAGAAGGGCCAGTTCGTAATTAAAGCGAATGCACCTTTTTTCGGAGAAAGAGGAAACGGTCACGAGATGCTGTTAAAGCGGCCGCTCGGCGACGATGATGATGACACCCACGGCGAGCGCACGCAGAGAGGAAGGGTCCGGTGGCTCGGTCAGCCTGTTCTGTACGTTTAGCCGCGTAGCCCACGCGCGGCCCGAGCCAGCACAGTGTCGGGCTTTACTTTCTTTAAGACGACCGCACTAGCTCCCCCCCCCCCCCCCCCCCCCCCAGTTAGAGATACGCTAAGGCTTTATGGATGGATGATTCAGTCATGTTCTTGGAAAGGGCAGAGCGCTGTTGTGCTTTTGGGCCGGTCCAACTGGACACGAACCTCTTGAACAAGTTCCTTTCAGATGATATATTAGTGTCCAGATATAATTTTCTGTTCCAGTTTGTAATTCCCAAACTTTGTTCTCTGGGCCCGTCCCGCTGAGGGAAGGGCCTCTGTGGGTTCTGGAGGGAGCGCTCTCGCATGCAGACCCTGGTGTCTCTCTCCACTCTGCAGCCCAGCAGCCGAACTGCGACTGCGCAGGTAGACTGCTCAGGCAGAGCACAGGCACCCAATCAAACCGCCTTGGCACTAGTAGAGTCAGGATTTCGTCCGACCAATGGGGTGCGTCGCTGCATTAAAGGAGCAAAGTAACCGTTGCTTTGCTTGATCAAACGCAGTTTACAGAAAGCGTCTTCCTTGTGTTCCTCGTTGTCAGCGCGGTACTGCAAAAAAAAAAAACAACCTGCTGTGTTTAGAGAATCCTCCTTGGCAACAGTCAAAGGAAGGCTGAGTCTTTGGGTAGAGAGGCGAAAAACACCGGTGGCTGACATCATTAGCTGGAATTGACTTTAATTGAGGGCAGATGAACTCAATTGTTTGAATCCGGCTGCTTCAGACGCATTCCTTCCCAAACTTTTGTTGAAGTCAGACGGGCTTAAGCCCAGTTCACCCCACCTGTGGGCTGCGATAGCCAATGAAAAAGATGGATGAAAAACCATAAAAAGCAAGTGCATGAGTGTTAAAAATGCCGCGGCAAATGAATTCATTGTTTTACGCAGGAGGGCATTGAGCCATTCCCAGCTCGCTCTCGCACAACAGAAATTCAGGTTTGACAGGATAAGGATAAGGAGTCTAGACTTTGGAATTAGTCCTGAGTGGAACTGAGTAGTATCGTCTGATCATCATTATAGTCTGCACCCTTTCAAAAAAAAGAAAGAAAAAAAAAGACCTTACAATGTTCAGTCAATGCCACTCATCTCTAGCGTGTAGATCTTCAGATTAGTTTAAGTATTTGTGCGTTCTGGTCACCAGGTTGAAGTAGAGATCGTGTTGGTTGTTTAAGCTCTATGCCGTCTCTCTGCTCTGATACACAAGCAAAGAGCCTGACCTCTGGACACAATGATGTGTGGCTTTAGAACACTCATCTTCATGATTGCGTTTCTGTCATTAGTCTCAGTGTATTATTAAGTTATATTTTTTTATCGACTGTTTCCAGTCGAGGAGGTGCCTTTATCAGTTGGCGGATTCCTTGAAGTTACTGTGGAGGTTTTTTTTTTTTTTTTGAACGTGGCGGCACCAAAACTTGAACCCTGGCTCAAAACTGGCCCTTCAGTTCATTGAGTCCTGTTGTTTCATGTGCCGCGTTATTTTGGAAATGCCTCTGTAGTTACGGCAGTCCTGTTTTGTGCTCACCCCTTGTGCTCTTACGCTTGAAACAGAGTACATGTTATCCTTATTTGCCAGGTCTGTCTTGCTCCTCCACCAGGGCTGTGAGTCCCAGCATTCTCTGATGAGGAGGTAGCAGTGGGGGTGGGGGGCATGCGGTGGGAGGGGGGTGCTGTTGGATGTTGTCGACTGGGGGGGGGGGGGGGTGGGTGCTGGCGGGTGTGGGCGCAAGGAATTGCGTGCTATGCATTCAAACGACAAAGCGCTACTCATCACATTAATACCACCAGTTAAGAGGCAGAATACTGCGTTGGAGAAATTAGCTGTTTCAACTCGTCGCTTCACAAAACAATGCACAAAAAATGTATTGCCAGTCATTTCGGGGTCACCCCCCTCTGATGGTGTCACCCCCTGCACCCCCCTAGGGACGCCTCTGGGAGGTAGGACTGTCTGAGGCTCCAGCGGCGCACTGTGTCTTCCTGGCGTGATTTTCCACCTCAGAAAACTGGCGTGCTCGAGCTGATTGCAGGTAGAGCACTGGCTATTTCATCACACGCCCAGGTTTAATACACAGCAGAAGCTTCGCATTAAAATTTATCGGCTCAGATTTGTCTGAAACTGGAAACGAAAAAAGCTGCTCCAGTGAGTCCTTTCAAGCTTTCGCTTAGTACCACTGTTCATAAGCGACTCAAAAGTGAACTCTTCCATCTGTTCATTCCTACCGCAGAAAGATGTGAGGTGAAAACCGGGTTTTCAGATTTCCCGGTGTTTATCCTTAAGGCCCTGATGTATTTGGATCGGAGGACGATCTCCGTTTGTGTTTTTTTTTCTCAGATCCCTGTTGCCCTGAAAGCAAGTCTTCGGGGTATGTCATCTCCCCCTTGCTTTCACACTTCTCACTTCCTCATTTCAGTGACAGATCTGGCAAGAAAATAAAAACCCAAATGCTTCTACTTTCTAGGATGTCTTTCACTCTTGTGCGGGACTTACTGAGTGGTGTATTATAGGTCTTTCTAGTGGTGGTCCTGGTGAAAAGTTCTGGAGAAAAATATTCTAATTGCAAGCTACTCAAAGTGATTGTGAAAGGGCGGCCAAAGCCAAAACAAAACTAATTTACTGGCAGAAATATTTGGAGTACATTTTAATGCGTTTCATCTGCTCGTGAAACAACTGATGGCAGTTTACTCCTCAGAATCAACAATTATTTCAAGCCAATGCTTTCAGGGCATATTAATATTGCTTGTGCTCGTTTGAATGAATGAAAATACAGACCTGCCATTTGGTGCATTTTCAAATTTTTTTTTTTTTTTTTTTTGGCTCGGCTCGAAGATTACCTCTATTGCTTTCAATACAGTCTTGTTGGAAATTTACTGGGGGGGCGGGGGGGGGGGGTGCAACACCGAGCCACAATTAAAGAGCGGCAAAAATGAATTGCCGGCGCATGCTGTCACTTGCAACGGGGATACATGCAAATTGCAGGATGTAATCTACGGGCTTTGAGTCGAGCCGCACAGATCGGATGATTGCAGGGTCGAGCGCGCGTGCGGCGCAAACAGGCCTCGAGTGTTGTGGGGATGGGAGGACTGACTGCGGAGCCGCGGCTCTCTGCCGCCGTGTACCAAAAACGCTGTTTGAGCGGGACGAGCTGCGCGTCAGACACGCCGTCGGGGAGACCTGAGGAAATCCTCACGGGCCCGGTGTTTATCGTGCAGAGCGACTCAAGAATGTCAAGGGGAAATTCAGCGCAGAGCCTTCAGATCAGCTAAAGAACGTAGCCAGAACCATGAAAAACAGCCAAGGGGTGTCCAGATACATTTGTACATTTGGTCATATAGTGAATATATATATATATATATATATATTCACTATACGACCAAATGTATCTGGACACCCCTTGGCTGTTTTTCATGGTTTGGGCTACGTTCTTTAGCTTCCAGTGAAGTCTAAATGCTGCAGCATACAATCATATTCTAGATAATTCTGTGCTTCCCCAGAAGTTCCTGTTTCAGCGTGACAATGCCCCTGGGCACTCAGCGAGGTCAATATAGAAATGGGCTTGTCAAGAAAGGTGTGGATGAACTTGACTGACATGTGCAGAGCCCTGACCTCAACCCCATCCAACGCCTTTGCGATAAATTAGAAAGCCAACTGCGAGCCAGGCCTTATCACCCAGTCAGTCTGTCCAACCTCACAAATGCCCTTCTGGCTGAATGTTAGCAAATCCCTGCAGCAGTGCTCCAACATCTAGTATATTTGTAATGTAGTATAAAGCCTTCCCAGAAGAGTGGACGTTGTTATTTCAGCAAAGGGTGGACCAAGTCCATGTTAAAGCCCATAATTTTGGATGAAATGTTGGCTATCTGGTGTCCACATACTTTTGGCCATGTTGTGTATATAAACATTACCTGCATCCCTCAAGTAACTTTGATTTAACATTTTGAATATACGGTGCTAAAAATATAAATCCCAAAAGTCTTTGGACATCCTTTAATTGTGTATGCTTTTGGAAAAAGGCAACAAGCCAAAGTTCTTCCATTTGCACATGCGAACGGACAGGCTCCTCTTGTGCATGTGTGTGTTATGCTCCTCTTGTGCATGTGTGTGTTATGATCCTCGTGCGCATGTGTGTGTTATGCTCTTGTGCATGTGTGTGTTATGCTCTTGTGCATGTGTGTGTTATGCTCCTCGTGCATGTGTGTGTTATGCTCCTCTTGTGCATGTGTGTGTTATGCTCCTCTTGTGCATGTGTGTGTTATGCTCTTGTGTATGTGTGTGTTATGCTCCTCCTGCATGTGTGTGTTATGCTCCTCTTGTGTATGTGTGTGTTATGCTCCTCTTGTGTATGTGTGTGTTATGCTCCTCTTGTGCATGTGTGTGTTATGCTCGTGTGCATGTGTGTGTTATGCTCCTCTTGTGCATGTGTGTGTTATGCTCTTGTGCATGTCTGTGTTATGCTCTTGTGCATGTCTGTGTTATGCTCTTGTGCATGTGTGTGTTATGCTCCTCTTTTGCATGTGTGTTATAATCCTCGTGTGCATGTTTGTGTTATAATCCTTATGTGCATGTGTGTTACGATCCTCATGTGCGTGTGTGTGTGTGTGTGTTATGTTGCTTGTGTGAAAATGTGTTATGCTCCTCTTGTGCATGTGTGTGTTATGCTCCTCTTGTGCATGTGTGTGTTATGATCCTCGTGCGCATGTGTGTGTCATGCTTAAGTACTTGGGATCACAGGATGCTTTAGTCATTTCTCTTTCATGATATATTTTTGGACCAATTCAGTGTTTGTCATTGACGGACATTGAATGCCCATTTTTAACCAGCATTTACAGTACAGTTTAAGATTTGTTTGCTTTGCAGCAGACGGTGCTTTGAGTTAACGTGCCCAATGGGCCGAAAAGGAGAACGCTTGCACAATCACAACCACCTCTGCTGTAGAAAGACACTTATTTACCCCTTATGTCCTGTCGGAAAATACCACAACAGGGAACATGCTTTCCTTACAAATAACTGACAAGTATTGCACACTGGAAAGGGACTTACAAAATTGCTTTACGTTTTTCCTGTGCAAATAAACTGCACCGAATGAAAGGCAGCAGGCACTCAACAGTAGGTGATGACACAGGCAATTTACACAGTAAAGGGGATCAGATTTACCCTGTGTGACGTTTACATTTAATTTAATTTTATTTTAAGAAACGCCTCTTCATTTGTTTATTTACCATTTAGAGAACATAGTCTGTATATTATGATGGATGAGTAGGCTAATCCTCAACATGTATATGTGCATCTAAAAGAAAGGAATGCAGTTAAGATGAATATTCATGCACCATCAGTGATAATAACAATATAACCAAACTGTGGCATGTCATATCACTACTGAGGACAGACGTCTGAATTCATTTCCCTCCGTCGTCTCTCTGCTCTGCGAAAGCCCCCCCCCCCCCCCTGCCCCCACCGCCCCCCCCCCGTAGGTGCTAGAGAGAGACAGATGGGAAACGAGATAGTCAGGTGGAGACAGTGTTACAGTCCCGTTATACAACCTGCGGTGGCTCCTTAATTAAGCCCCCAGATGAAGGGGGCCCTGGTGTGACAGGGTGTTATAATAAATGGTCATTTTAAAGTTTTCCCCTCGTCAGCCGGGCCGTGTTTTTGTTTTGCGGGGAGGTGCGCCTCGCGACCGCAGGGCCCTGCCGGTGCGCTGCAGACCCTGCAGATCTGACCACAGGAAGCATGGGCCCGGGGAGTGAGTCAGATAAACAGACGCCACTTCCTCTTTTTGGTGAAGTCACCTCCCTGCCTGTGCTTGGGGCTCCTCTCGCTCGCTCCGTGCTCTTACATAACCCTCCCCCCCCCCCCTGCTGGCCTTCCTCACGGCGGTTTGCTCACCAGAGCTTCCCCCCCCCTCCCCCCTCCACAGCCAAACAGCCCCCTCCCCCCCCCCCCCCCACCCCCCCACGCGCCCAACTGCAGCCTTCACGCGCGGGTTCGCATGCACTCTACACGCACACCGTCGCTCGTGTTTATTCAACAGGGCAGCGACGCCGACAGCTCTGCTCTTCAGCTGCAGGCTTTCCCAACTGCAGGTTCCTTTCCTGTCGTTGTGTTTAAATGAATTTTTTAAAAATTTGGGGAGTGCATCATTTGTTTGCTGTTATCTGTTTTTATTAAGCGCCTGTCTTATACCTTCCCACTAATGCCGTATCGCTTTTGGCTTCATGGCTTCATGATTGGCTTTAGGCTTCGTGATTTTCAGTGTGGAAAAATGCACCCTGTTCTCGCTGCTGCCGTCTGGTAGACGCTACCGGAGTATCCGGGCACGGACAACCAGACTCACAAACAGTTTTTTCCCCCAGGCCATCAGGCTTCTCAACCAGCAACATTAATCTCAGGGATCACATTGATCACATGACCTCCTATG
The DNA here is from genome assembly GCF_013347855.1 of Anguilla anguilla. Classification (NCBI taxonomy): domain Eukaryota; kingdom Metazoa; phylum Chordata; class Actinopteri; order Anguilliformes; family Anguillidae; genus Anguilla; species Anguilla anguilla. The sequence continues at coordinate 30,040,024 of NC_049216.1, read as the reverse complement.
TGTGCTCCTTCATTTCCTATGTACATTCAATGTACATTATCACAATTTTATGCACATATTCATCAGCACTCCTGCACTTATATGTTTAATATTTAAATATTTAATACTCCTATTCTCATTGTCCATATCCCCCATCTGTACAGGCTTTGGTATTGCTGCTAATGTTTAATACTATGTATATCTTTGATATTTTTTGATATTTTTGCTGTCTTGCTTCTACGTTGTTGCTGCCTGCCATGTCTTAAGAATTTATTTGCTCAGAATGACCTTGTGTTATACTGTGCACTTGACAAATAAAAACACTTTGACTTTGAAATGGGTCTGGGAGGAAGCACATCGCTATTAGCAAACTGATTGAATGGAAGATTCAGATACATTAGTGTTTGCCGTTTCATTATAGGCTGTGCAGGCTTCTTGCTCCATTTTCCTTATAGTTTTGTCTGGATCTTTTTTAGTTCTAGTTAGTTTTGCACCACAGTGTGCGTTTTAGCTAGTTGCAGCTGTGGGCCCAACAACACGACCTCCGCCATCGATTCTGGAAGGCCGCGCGCGAGCACACACGAGTTTTCCGAAATGCGTGCAGTCGGCCAACTTCTTCTTTTCCCCTCTCTGCGCGCACACAGCCCGAGCTGCCATAGCTACTGCTCTCATGAAGCAGGACAGAGGCACAGAGTCATATCACGGACACACCAGCCCAAATGCAGCCATAGGCACAGAGTCATATCACAGACACACCAGCCCAAATGTAACTATAGGCACAGAGTCATATCACAGACACACCAGCCCAAATGCAGCCATAGGCACACCGTAATATCACAGACACACCGGCCCAAATGCAGCCATAGGCACAGAGCCATATCACAGACACACCAGCCCAAATGCAGCCAAAGACACAGAGTCATATCACAGACCCACCAGCCCAAATGTAACTATAGGCACAGAGTCATATCACAGACACGCCAGCCCAAATGTAACTATAGGCAAAGAGTCATATCACAGACACACCAGCCCAAATGTAGCCATAGGCACAGAGTCATATCACAGACACACCAGCCCAAATGTAGCTGGACACACACAGTCATATCACGGGTGGTGAAGATGTGTCACAGGTAATGTTGAACATCTCATAAGCAGAGTTTTTTCAAATGAAAATGAAAAACAGCACAGTGCCCATTACTGTCACCATGGAAACAATTATGGTAACTTTTAACCCCAGGGCCAGTCCTGGAAATATTTACAGTGACCTTCAACAGTGCTGGAAGTATTCTCTGCATTTGAGAGAGTAAATGGTACGCATAACTTCTGTATGGCTTAAGCAATAAAACCTCAAAATAAAGGGTCACTTTCCTCCGGTCAGTTCATAAAAAGTGCAATGCAGTATGTCCCTTTTCTGTTGGTGGTGCATTTGCAAAGCTCCAGCTCGTGAGACGAAGATATAGAACGTAGAGGAGTTCAGCAAGGAGTACATTTTGTGATGTATTTTTTTTAAGTGCATGATCAAGATCAAGTTTCATGAATAAGTGAATAATGTTGATGCCCAAATATCCAATATCCATTAATATGTATTCATAATGTATCTAAGTTTCAAATATTATCAATGCACATAGCAACCTGGGGTTGCTTTCATTAAGGCTGCAGTCCTGGTGGTGGGTGGGGAGTACCTTTGGTCATATTAGGGCCCTGGGATATTGTTTACTGATGTACTTATCCACTAATGACCACTGCAGCATACATTGGTGGATTTAGAAGGATGTGAATGATCAGATTTGGGTTAAAATGGCAGTCTCTCTCTCTCTCTCTCGCTCGCTCTCTCTCTCTCTCTCTCTCTCTCTCTCTCTCTCTCTCTCTCTCTCTCTCTGAGGCAACTTTTGGAGATGAGTAGGACTAGTAGAAATGAGGGGAAGTGTGATTTGAGAAAGAGAGGTGGTGGTGTTAAAACACCAAACAAAAGGCCTCAACCAACCGTGAGAATGTACTTACCACGACAAACAGCTCTCCCTCACACACACACACACACACACACACACACACACAGATCTCCCTCTCTCTCACACACGCAGGTCTCTGTCCACCTCTAAAAGAGACTGAATTTCTGATGTATGATAATGAGGAAGGTCGTGAAAAGGTCGCAGCTAATTTTGTTTAACCCCACACTGCTGACATTCAAAAAAAAACAAAAAAAACGAGCTAACTGGTGGACCTAAGGCGGGGTCCAGTCCAAACACTGACTCTACAGTGCGACTGACCCTTTGGCCTCTAACGGTGATGATATGGCGTGGCTCCCTTTGTTCAGGTGAGATACAAATGCTCTGGCGGTCTTTTGTACCTGTGGAGTGCCGTCAGCAGCGTTAACACCTCCTTACGGTACCTTTGCCCTCTGTCTTTGGGCTGTAACCTTGACGACTGTGAAGCTTATGGGAAACTTAATAGGCAAAACTTAACAGGCTTAAGGGCCTAAAATTCTTAAATGGAAATTTGCCTAACACAACATCCATCGTATGACACATCATCCAATCATATTACTTTTTTTTTTTTTTTGTTCAAGTCCCGAATACTACTGCTGGGGAGTTTCATTGGATGTGACGTTGTGCTTGTCAGTCCTGTGGGTATTCTCACAGAGAAATGTGTCAGCACTTCGCGTGGCATATTGAGCCTGCAGAAAGCACAGTGTATGCATGCTGAAGGGCCTGTGGTGGAGCAGCAAGTCACATTACTGCAGGCAGTCAATCCTTCAGAGTGTAAACTTTAATCAGGACGAGGACTGGCTGAGACCGTTTCTGTTTTCTCATTTTTACGCTCTCTCTCTTTGGATGACTGTGACTTCCGGAAGCTCTTCCTCTGATGTATGTAGAAGATCTGACGTCTCTGGTGTTATAAAGTTACAATTTCTTTATCTTTATTCAGTGTTTGCAGCTCTCAACATTCTCGTGAAACTTTTAACTGACACCATCAGGGGCATGAGTGCTGCTTTCCTGTGAAGCTTTGGTGTTTTTTTTTTTTTTAATTTGAATTTTAACTGTAAAAACAGAGGTTACACACAGTTTTATCAGCCTCTGCCCTGTAAGGACGATGCAGAGTATGAACTTGTTTGCAAGATACGGACTGTATTGTACTGAAGGAAAAACGTGTTGAATACTTGCCTCATAATGTGACTCCAGCTATCGTTAATTCCAAAGACTTCTTTGATTGACTTGTTTGTGATCATTTGAAAAGCGGCGGGTCTGTTGCTCTGTTCACCTTGCGGGAGTAGTTACTGATTAGCCCGACCTCTCTGTTTGCTGTGTAATGCTGCTGTTCCTGTCAGGTTTCTCTTTTGTAGTCTGCAGTACCCAAAGTTACGCCTTTCAGCTCTATTCATGAGATGTACTGTACCTGTACTGTACAGCTAATGTAGAGGGTGGTGTGTAGCTTAAAAATACGGAATGGAGATGCACTGTTTTCTCTCCAGTTAGAGCTAGATTGTGACTGCACGATATTTGAGGCTAACACAAAAGAATGGTGACCGGTGGAAACTGGTGGAAACCTCACAGACCAGAATGAGCATTTTTCAACATTTGGAAACAATTCAGAATTCCCGTTCTAAGCGATGGTTGCTGTTTGCTCGCTTTACACTTCCCCAAAGACTTATTACCCATAAAGCTATGCAGACTGTGGCATTCATACCTCTGTCTGCCTCAATCAGGAAATCTGCCTCATTGAAGAAAGTGTTGAAAATGCAAATTGGTATGGCCTCCACGGTAAGGGGGAGATCAAATACAGCCCTAACTCACAAGAACCCTGACTGAGTTCAAGCCAACTTATCTTCGACGGCAGGGCGCAATTGCCATAGTAACAGTCGGCTAATAGCATGGCAGAGGCGGCAGCGTAGCGCAACGGGTAAGGAACTGGACTTGTAACTTAAAGGTCACAGGTTTGCTTCCAGGGCACTGCAGTTGTACCTTTAAGCCAGGTACGTAACCTGCATTGCTTCAGTATATATCCAGCTGTATAAATGGATGCAATTTAACTGCTGTGTAAAAAAGCTGTGTATGTTTTATCCAGAGCATCTGCTAAATGCCTGCGATGACTTGATGACAAAGCTGGAGTGTTTGACTCTAGGGCCTCATGGGAAAGCTTTCACCAGCTGAGCTGTTCTGAAGTCCTCTTTATTGAGACTGATCTGCACAGTGCTTCTAGAAAATTAAAAAATGGCTTGTGAGTGTTCGAAAGGAGAAATTGTCAGCAACGGTTTATAAACAAACAAAAAGAAACAGCACTTTATTGCCTACTGGTTGTGTCCTTGTTTGCTATAATAGCAGGAACCGCTGCCAGCCAGCATTTACGATAATGCTACCATTTGTTAACTGCTGTCTGTGTATTTGTGGTTCATAAACAATTGGGGTTTGTGTTCTCGCTGCAGATTCCAGAAAATGTTGTTTTTTTTAAGTTGCAGCGAGTTTATTTTGAAGTCTTCTAAATATCCGCGATTTATGATAAACAAGCCTGCGGAGTCCTGTGTGTCCTGTGAGTGTTGTTTTCCAGCTGTCCTCGCCGTTTCTTTCCCACAGTGCGCGCTGGCCTGGCCCGGGCCGCGAGCGCCATTTCGTGTCCCGCGTCCCGTAGCCTAGCGGGGGCCTCACGGTCGGGGGGCGGGGGGGGGGGGGGGGAAACGCTCACAGTCATGTCCTTCCCTCATTGAGCCTAACCGACTGTCCCACTCCTCGCTCCTACTGGCTCGCACGCTGAAAGGCCCAGCATTCAGAGAAAGCACATTTTTATTTATTTATTTCTTCCTTTTTTTTTCTTTTTTTTTCGTAAAAGCTGTGGGCTGCTGTTACTGGAAGCGTTTAATTGAAGGGGAAGCACGCAAACGCGCTTTGGTCTCAATGTGAAACGGGCCGGTTTCTTCTCTTTATTGACTTATTTCTTCTTTTTTTTTTGTTTTTTTTTTTTTTCCCGAACTCGTGTTCGATGAAGAGGATCTTGGCGTGACGCAGCGTGACATTTAACCCTCTCCCACAGACCAGCGCAAACAGCTTGCGCTTCTCGACGGCCCCCTGTGATTGATGGAGCGCAGCGGCGGGGTGACCGGCTCCAGCGTGTGCCCCCCTGTCCCCCCCGTCGCCCCCCCCGGGTTCCAGCTCCCGCCTTCCCAGGAAGCGTGACCGCCCGGCGCTTGTGTGGGCCTCCGGCGGGGACCTCTGGGTGTTTCGGCGGTCCCGAACGGGCCGCCCTCGCGCCGAAACAAACGGCCCCCACACGCGGCTATTCCACAAATAAAAACAAGGGCTGGGGATTCCCAGAAGAGCCGTTGACTCCTGGGGCCCGACCACATGTCCCAGTGTAAACAAGCGCGCGTTCGCTATCGTCGCGGGGCTGTCAGAGAGTGGCTCGGAACGGTCCGCGTGTCGTATGTCTGATTTACTTGGCAGCGTGTCGAGCATACTTCTCCGTTTCCTACACTTGGGATTTCCGCTGGGGTGGATTGGCCTCCTGGGATTTCTTATTTTTTTTGCGGGGTGTTGCATTTTGATATTATCAGCAGAAAATGTTCATATTTTTCATTGCGCTTCACGCGGGTGGAAAAGAGTGGCTCCATTCTGAAGAACGAACGTCTTCCATGAATCTATCCTGCTTCTTCTTTTTTACAAAATTTTTTTTAAACTAGATCTTTTTCACTAGATTTATTCTGTCAATAAGTGGCAAATGCTTCAGCTTGAACTTGACTTGCCGCTGCTTCTCTCTGTCCAAACGGCTCAGATGCATTTTTGGCTATTGCGGCTGAATTCAGTTATTTAAATTCGATTTTCTGCCATTGGACTTCTAGAACCCTAGCCGATCCGTGAGATTTAGCGCGTAAAGCTGCATTATTAAGTAAAAACAACGCCATGCATCATCCAGGTGGGGGGGGGGGGGGGGGGGTTACTGAGGTGAATTTAATCTCTTTGAGATACCGAAGGGTAACTATGTAACTTTAATCCGTTTACGCTAATACTTACTTATTCAATTCTTTTGTTATATCCGTGAATAATACAGTACTTTTTGGTTGACTTCAAAATGAGATCATCAGACATTCTATGAAAATAGAGAAGAGGTAAGTTTGGGGAATATACACATATATATAGTAATATTTCTGTGCTAATTCAAGCCCAATTTTTCTTAAAAAAAACTCATCATTTCAGCTCTAGCTTGCCTGTGAGTCATGCAGGCACATGTACTTTTTTCTGGCCAGTCTACTTGCAGAACTATAATCATTTCTTATTATTATTATGATTATTATTATTATTATTATGCCTCAATGTCCTCTCAGTTGTGGCTGAAAATCCGTCTGCGTTTCCTGTGATGCAGTATTGAGATTGTTAATGCCACGTGCCGCAGATTTCATAACAATGTCGGACGCTGACATGAATGAAGTATGAATTAAATAGGGACAACAGATGAGATTTTGCTTGACATAGCTAATTCTGGGACAGTCAAGCGGCTGCCCGCTGTCCCTATCAAATAGATACATAAATTAAAATACCCGTCTGATAAATATCTGGCCCTGCTGCCATTTTCACATGGGTCTTACACGAGCAGCTGTGTCCTAAAAATGGTGGTCGCAGGGACTGAATCACTTCTTTAAGAATTAAAGGATCTTTTTTCTTTTTTAAAGGGAGACCTTCTCTCCCGGGGCGGGCACCGCGGCCGCAGCGTTAATGGCGGATACCGGGAGCTGGCCGGCGCTCGCTGCGTTTCTCACACCCCTGGGTTTGGCTCGGGGACAGGGGACCCCAAGCCTTTCGGAGTGAAGGGCCACTCCAGACTCCGTCTCTCTCTCGTCCGTGTCTGTTTGGGTTTTTCGGTAACCAGGGCCGTGTGTTTTTAAGTGCGGCACTTAGACTTTCGAACCCCCCCCTCTTTGGCATCCAGACCCTTCCCACTCTTCAGGACCTAAATAACACATTATTTTGCGGGTTGCTGGTTAATGTCGAGATGTGAAGTTTGACGCACTTTAAATCCGAAAGGCCAGGTTCTCTCAGAGGATATTTTTTTTGAAAGTCACTGAAACCGCATTCAGATTTACAAATTAGCAATCCCTGCCCATGCTGTGTCTTAGGGCGTCGCTTAGTTTCTCTTCTGAATTATAACGCTGTCACCATATCTAATGTACAAGTGCCATTAAGATTTAACCTCTCCTCCGATGTCTTTCCATTGAGAAAATGTAATTCTTGCATTATGAATGTACTGTAAGCTCAATGTGTGAAAACCAAAGGAAGGCAAAAAAAAACAAAACAAAAACAAAGAAGTAGCATCTGGTCTCTGTCTGCGTGGCCTGAAGGTTGTAGGGCAGCCGGGTGAGAGCATGAGAAGCAGTGATCGCTGTCTCCACTGATAACGGATTGGACTGTTGCCTCTGATTGCATCTGCAACAACAGCAGTTCAGGCCTGCCAGCAAATGTCACAGCACTGTATTCTGTGAAAAAATGATATTTCAGCGCCTTGCGTTGTCTGGCGTTATAATTCAGAGCCATGTCCATTCTGATGGCGTCACCCTTCTCCTTAAACCCTGTGAAGAGTAGGTTCTTTGGAACGTTTTTTTTTTTTTTCAAAGTTCCATTGTCAGTGTTCTAGAACGCCATCGCTTTCTGTTACCAGATGCGATTGTTACATCAGCATTAGAATGTCCAGTTCAGAACTTAACTTTGTAATCACATATTTGTGATCTCACACTTTAGAGGGTTAGTCATTATGCCTGGTGACAGTGTCATAAAATGAAGGTTTATTGGCTACATCAGAGATGCATGAATAATGCACTGACTCTGCTTATATGGAACAAATTAATGTATCATTTTGCAGTGTTTTAGCAGTCTTATTTATTATTATGTATTAAACCACAGGCAACAAAATGGATTATACTGTAATTCAATTATCGAATTGAAGTGGCGTAAAAATGCCGTTAGAACCACCCGGCCTCAGCGTGGACTCATTACGGGAAATGACTGTGTGTGGGTGAAGTGTCCGGGCAGGGGAGGGGACAGGGACGCTCCTGTGGGTGTGAGGCGGGGGGGGCAGTAGGCGGGGCTCTTATCTCCAGGATCAGCGGATGTCGGCGGGAGCAGGATGGAGGCGGTGGGGGCCCCTGATAAAGGCGCGGCGGGCTCCTCTCTGCACCTGGGGGGCCACGGCATCCGTCCCTGTGGTCGCCCGGATGTCCTGCTGCTCGCAGATAGTCGCCCCCCCTCCCCAATCCCCCACCCCCCCCACCCCCCCCACCCCTGCCCCCGGTCGTGGCAAATCAACGCCTCGCGACCCACAGAGCAGAAGTGGTGGCCGTGGCAGTTTCGATTCGTCCGCCAAAACAGCCCCCCTGCGATGCTCGCTGCGCCGTTCCATGGACGGTCTGTTATCAGCAGAGCGCAGCGGAGAAGCGTCAGAGAGGGGAAAAAAGGGCTTTCGCTCGCCGAGAGGAGCGTTTGGGCACCCGTCTGACTGTGAGGACAGTGATTCTGCTCCGTCGGCTTCTGGTCTCATTCCGTCCCCCCCAATGCCTCACAGTCTCACACTGTCACTCCCCATCACGCTCAACTTCTCCCCCAAAAAGCCCCAAAAGCGGTAAACAACCCGGCATTTTATCCTATTACAGCAAAACGCAAGAACCTCGGAACTCTATCCGCCGCATCGGAATCTCCTCTCCTCGCATAAACTGTTATTGTAAGTGATTGGATAATGATCGTCTTGAAAACCTCGTCTTGCTATTCCGTCGCCGGTCCAAGGCAAACTGGCTGCAGCGCCTCGTGGGTTCCAGGACGGCCATTCGCAAAACTGGAACGTATTTTAAACACGCTATTCTAGAACATAATGTAGAACCCCTCCTGTTGCTGCCCTGAGTTTAGAGGCAAATAATTTTTAGGGATTTGGATGTGCTCGAGGAGCAGCGCTTTGACAGGGGGGCACTTGTGGCCGGACAGTCCGGCGTTTACATCGTGTTGCAATATTGTAATGGGCAGTTCCTGTCGATCACGGTCGCGTACGGGGTGTTATTTGAAGCTTATGTAAGCCCACAAACGGGGGGGGGGGGGGGGGCTCTGTAGGCCCTGTCCCGTTTTCGGAGGTGGGCGGCTCTTAAGCCCACACACGTTTTTGTGACCTGAAATAGTCCTTCGTGAATGGCATCATTATCGTGGCCAGAAAACCAGTTCATCCATCTGTGCACGCTTGCTTTATTTTTCTCATGATCTACGTTGTTCTCGGTAATTGCTGTAATTAGTGTGAATGGCGAGTGCACTCTTATTTCAAGAGCGGAGGGGGTGGGGGGGCACACCAAACGCTTTCGTTCTGATCTCATTTCAGGGGTCCGAGAGCAGTGGGGTTTCTCCGGCAACAGTTTTCTCCAGTGTTAATGAATGAGCAAACAGCCGTGTCCTCTCTGGCACTCTGGAATGGAACAAATCCTTCCCTGAATTCGGTTGTTGGTGCAGCTTTTGATTTTTTTGTTTTTTTCACGCTTGTACAGTGTGTGTAAAAATGGGTCAGTAATGAAACCGTGCTGCACCGAATGAACCCTTTTTTTTTTTTTTTTTTTTGTCTGTGAACGGTGCTGCTGGAATCATTGGAATCGGTGCCATTTGCTGTGTGATATCCCTTCAGGAACTACGGATGTACGATTTGCCAGGGACTGTTACTGTGCTTATCTGCGGGTGATTGTGTTATAATATGTAATAAACTTTTAACACAGCCTGTTATAAAATGCACCGCAACCCTTGGCAGGTCTAATGTGCTGATCCTGCTCTGCAGTTATTGATTTTCACAGATTTTTCCCCCCCTCACGAGCTGGTGCTCTTCACAGCAGAGGTGGCCAAGGCCTTCCGGTCTGTGAAACAGGGCAACATGCACAGGTTCAACCAGCAGGGGCTGTCAATCATGCGCTCTGCTTGTGGACCAGAGTGAACTGGTTTATACTAAACTGTGTTTTAGGATTATTTATGCCAACTTGATATTTAAATTTGTGTTCACCGATTAAATTCTTATAGGTGAGCTCAAAATGAAAAAAAAAGAGTAAGATTCATCTAAAAAGGTAGCCTACATCTTGCTGACAGAACTTGGTGTTTTAATTTAATTTTTATTGAACTCATTCTAGAAATGAAAAATACCACTTTTGCTTACCAATTTGAAGGGTCAGGGCAGTCAATATGCATGTGTAAAGGACTTGAAGAGTTAACGTAACTTGAAATTTTAAGTTTGGGCGCTAGTTCTGCCAACTTTCAATCATGTGTAAAGTTGCGTAAACTTAAAATTCACTTTCTCTTAACTTACAATAACTGTCGTGTCCAGTCAACTATAAATATATAAGTCCCCCTGACTATAATGGATTTAATTTTTTTCAGCATACATGCAGAGAGTTCACTTAACATGAAATTTTCTATTGTGCCAGCTTTCAATCATGTGAGTTGCGTACAACTTAAAATTTATATTTCTCATCAACTCCGCTTAGAAAAAATAAGTTCAGCAATAAGTTCAGCTCTGGAGCTACACAAAATAAGTGTAGCTCCAGAGTTTGATGTTTTAGCAGACCAGGTTCCAGTGCATGCATTTTGATGCCCCAAATGCTGAAATCCTGCCGTCAGGAAGGAATACGCTGTAATATAAAGTGCCCCTGGTTCCTGTACTAGAAGTGTGCAATATGTACAGCACAGAGACATTGAGCAACTGCAGCTATTGTTACTTTTCAGTAACTCAGGGAGAAGTGGCTACTGAACTTGATCGTTCACAGGGTTGGTTTTTTTTTTCGGTTTTTTGTGTGCGGTACCAGCCGGTTTTCCCAACACGTATTACGCTGATGAGATGCATGAATAAGTGCGTCCAAGACAGAGAGACACATCGCTAGAAAAGTACAGGAAGTGTAAAGAAAAATGCGGACGTTATTCAGTTTTTGGAATAATTACCGTTTGAAAATAATGATACACAGAAGGAAATTATTCATTTTTTATTGCAGTTGTTCCATAATATAATTGTCTAATAAAATGTAATGATACATAATTTTTTATTCATAGACGTACATGACACACAAACGATATTGTGCCTGAAAACATCACCGAAGCGAATTGGCGTGGTTGTGTGGTGAATAGTTTCGTTGAAGAAAGTCCTGGACATCACAATTGAAATCTGTTTTTATATTTCTGTGGCAATGCATCTTTTACGCGGTCTCATTTCTTTGCCTGTGCTGTGCATCTCTGACCAGACATGTTGGCTGGGAGACCAAGTTGGCAGCAACTGTCAATTTTTTTTCTTTTTTCTTTTTTTCTTTTTTCCCTTTCTTTTTCCCCCCCAGTGCAGTGGGTCTGGGGGTGGAATGTGAATTACCCTTAATGGCATGACATATTGCTTGTCTGTGCAAAAGCCTGAAAATACTAATTCTTTGAGTTGCAAAGTGTGGGGGAACTGAATTGAAGCATATACCGAACTGGCGTATTATTGATTTATTAAAATGTGCGTGCTGTATGCAAGTGCCGTGCTGTAATTGCTGTACTCCGTGACAGACGCTGTTTGCCCCGTTGGGCTGATTTACGACCGCAAATGTGTAATTCAGAGAGTCGGGCGGAATCACATTTGCATATCCGGCCGTTTTATATAGTGACCGTAGTTTCCTGAAGGTATGTCAACAAACGCCACCGCTGAACATGGCCGGGCTACACTACAGTACAGTCTTTTTTTTAATTATTACCGTAATTCCCTTTGTTGACCCACAGTAACTCGGCTGTTGTATGATTTTTTTATGATGTGTGCAGACATTTGTCATACAGGGCCACGGTTGTAACTTTCCCCTTGGAGAGTGGAGATGTTGAGGGGGACAGAGAAAATCAGTCCGACGACAGGAAGTCAGGAGCGAGCGCAAGCGGCGAACGTTGAAGTAATCTGCGCGTCTCCAGACGCGGTCTCCGTTTCGGGGTCTGTGGTTTGTGTCCTCACGACCTGCGTCACATCCCGGCAGCCCCGCCCCAAAAACGCGTCGTCCTTCTCGTAAATTTCCCCCCAGCGCTTCCTGTCAATCAGCGCTGACAGGCCTGTCCGTAGGATCTCCGTGTTCTTTCTTTCAGTCCGATTGGCGTCTCCCAGCACGTTTCTGCAACACTATCAGTTCACCTAACTTACCACACTGGCACACGAGCGAACATTCTGTCCGGGAGGAAATGAATTTTTTTTTTTCTTCCAGAAATGTGAATAACTGTTTGAAATGAGGAAGACCGTTTCCTCCTGACCTCTCTCCTGCCCCCGATTTCACAGTTCAGCGTGTTCCTTTAGAACCGTTTGTATCCCTGCCTGTGACATTACTGCCTTTCATTTTTCCCGATACATATTGCTAAATAATAAAAAATACACATTACACCACGTAACAGGATGGCCGTGAGCCAGTTCAGTTAAATTTGTTTTGTCATGTGAAAGTTTATTAGCACCACAAATGTCCCCCAACTTAACAGATACTGTACATCACTGTATAAAATTATGCAACCAAACAGCATGATTAATGGAAGACATTTAAAGATTGGATGCAAGTTTAATTTGTTTTGAGAGAAATTACTTTTTTGTGTTACGGCTTTAAATTCAGCAGTGGTGTCCAGGTGTAATTTTGTATCTTGTCCTTGCGTGATTATATGGTCTAAATTTTCATTTCATTTAAAAAATCTTTCCAGGGAATTTAAATTATGTTTGCCTGTAACTTGATGCAAATGAATGTTAAAAAAAGTGAACATATTAGTTCTTTTTAGATTTGATACACCGATAAGGAACAGAGAAAAGCATTTTAATTGCACAGGAGGAACATTTAGTTCCATACTTTGGGCCCAGAGGTTCAGAAGTAGAAACAAATCTGAAGTGTTCAAAGGTATGCTACCTGAGGCGAAGGTGTGATTATCGAAAGCCTTCGCTTGCATTTGATCCTAGGTACCACTTCCACTACATGTTACTTTTCATTTCTTTTTTAATGCTGTAAGGACTTTTTAAGCTCATTGCTGCCTCATATTGTGTTGACGGTTCACTCAAGGCAGTAGACTGTATTCTGTTTCTCAATTTTATGATGAATTAAGTCTGTTTGATCAGTCCATTTTCTCATTGGCCCACACCCTTTGGTCTCTTTTTCCAACATAGTGAGGAGGGCAGGCATAATATTATATATGTAAACATACACTAAAAGAATTAAGATTCAGACTGATTTAAGTGTACTTTATATGCTCAGCATAGTACCAGCAATAGGTCACAAAGCTCGGACTCTGGCGGACTAATGTAAAATGTGACATTTTTCTTTGTGGGCTCAGTCACGTGACTTAAATTGTTCACGCTGACTACTTTTCAAATATCAAATTTCATTGAATTTTCAGAATGCTTATGAAAGGAACAAGTGTTCAGTGAAGCAATCCAAATTCTTTCTTGGGTTTCCCTCTTGTGAAGGGCCTCTGACACCCCCCACCCCCCACCCTCCGTCTCCAAAATTAGCCTCAGAGTGAGGCAAACCTGGGAAAAAAAATTGTTGCGAGTTGCGTTTCGGTGCGCCGCGCCGCGTGTGCGTTGGCCAATCGCGTCCTCCGCCTCAGCGCTGCAGTTCCTGAAAGGAAGAGTTCTGTGTGTTTTCCAGTAACGGGTCGGTTGGGATGAGTCAGTGCGCTTTGGCCCTGCCTGATCCTGTACCCAGCGGTGCCCCCTCTGCCTGAGCAGGGCGTAGCGTGAGTGAAAAAGGGGGAAGTGAAAAGGGCTGACTGCAGAAACAGGCTCCTCTCCATTCTTCCTGTTTGCGTTTAATTTGGGACGGGAGATGTCATCTGGCCCTCGTTCGGTATTTATGAGCCAAGTACATATATAACCATAACACTCCACCCACTGGGAATATTAACTTTGCGTGTGTGTGTGTGTGTGTGTGTATTCAGTGCGTGTTCCTTTAAAACTTGCGTCATCGCTTTCTTGCGGGCTGTTATAGTTTGAACAGTTTAAAAGACAGACTCATGATAACAGTTTCCTCTTGAATTTTAAAGTGGACTAATGTTTTATTACTGACAAAGTTGAGCCTGTATCCATACATATTGCCACCAATGGCATCCACTTGGGATAAACGGTGAAAGAAACAAAAATCCATAGGGCACTTAATTTTTACCTGGCAGAGGTCAAACGTGGAACTTCTGATTGAATTTGGCGTATCGGAGAGGAGTAGGCAGGCTTTCTATTGATCCCAACCAAGTTCCTTTCTTTAGCAATGTTCATAGTGACTTCTCTTTCTGGGGTTTTTATGTATTATTTCAGTTTCAGTGTATTTATTTATTTATTTATTTATGCATTTTTTGATTGGCCCCAAGCAGTTTTTTTGAGTAGTGAAGGATTTTCATAGATATTTGCAGAGGCTTATGACAGGCTGCCAGCTTTATATGTTATGGAGGCTTTTGGGATTTGTGGTCCAAACTAAGCAAACACATCCAAATGAACTCCAAAGCAGATGATACAGTAAAGTTATGCCCTCAGAGCTTGTGCATGTGCAGGGGCGCCGTAAGGGGGGGGGGAGGGGGGGGGGTTGAGGGGGGGAGGGTGTCAGGACGATTCCAAAGGCCTTGACTGACAGGGGCCCTCAGAAAATATTAAAACATCAGATTTTCTGGGGTGGAGGGGGACCAATGTGAGATTGCCATTTGACACAATATCTGAAATATGAGTAATGAAGTATGTATGTACTGTGCTGTGTTGCTTACTGTCACTGAAAATGACTGTCATTTTTGTTGCTAAGATGGCCGACATCTAATATTAGTCACTGTGCGTAGGTGAGATTTGTAATTTGCTGTGTTCCTTGTACTCAGTGAAACCAACAATAGTTATGTTCATGGACATTCACCCTCACATATTCATATATACCTGCATGTGCACAATGTGCACACACACTCACACATAAATACGTAGTGCAGTGACTGTGTGGCTGGTCCTTGCTGTGTCTGTACTCAGATGGTTTCTGGTCTTGCTCACTTTTGCTGTTGCGGTGTGAGACTGGCTTTTTCTGTCAGTTCTGTGTAAGTCTGGAGCCTGGACATACCACACACACACACACACACACACACACACACACACACACACTTCTCTGTCTGCCTCAGCTGTCACTCAAAAACCACCGATCTGTCATCTCTACCCTGGAATCAATGCAGCTTGCATCAGCCACCACAGACTACGGCCCTAACACATTTAAAGGGACAGTTCACTATCAGGGTTTTTTTCTATGTTATTTCAGTTTTAGTGTATGTTTTCACCTGGCCGAGACAGTACTTGTGGGCCTTCAAGATATTTTAGAAATTATGGCGAACCTACCCACTCCTAAGCAAGAAAATATAATACAGGTAACACCAAAGTAGCGTGTACAGCATGCACTAGTATGTTATGTCTCTGGAGGTTCTGCACATGTATATTACCAAATTATTGTTGAGAAAGTGACATTTCATTTTATTTTCATTGGAACTTTTTCCCTTTTTATAAATAAGAGTACCAACATAAGTTTGCATCTGTTCATAAATACAGTACTATATTGGGGTACTTGAAATATATTCTCTTTCTTTAGACCATAATTTGCCAAATGCCTGTTACCTGTGAAGCTGGCAGGTAGTCTAACTTACAGTATATGTAATATGTACAAAGAGATGGAGGTCATATATTCACTCTATGCTCCTATGAAAACTTTTCCTTGAGATTTTCCAGGCTCTTCTACTGCTAGATTAAGGCTATGGTTCTTCTGAGGTTTGGTGCAACAAATTAAACGTGGGATTCAACATGAAGTATTTGGCTTTAGGACAGCAAACACATTTGTGCATTCCGAAGATGTTGATTTCAGAACAACAAGAGCATGGGCGATGCCTTCTTCATGAAATGTGTTTAACTCTCGTTACTTATCTTATAAGCGGGATGTTAGTACTTCAGCAAAGGGGACGAGAACATAATTAATAAAACGGAATTCCGTTAGTTTCCTGGAAACTCTCCTGCCTCTGGGTTCTTTGCAGCTGAGCTGCTTAAAGGCACACTGTAAACAGCTCAGCGCTGAGGGAATGGTATTCTTCCATTCTCAATATGCCAGCAACAGCATCGCAAAAAGAGAGAAACGGTACGAAACAATGAATAATCCTGTAAAAACTCCTTCAGAAAGTCAAATCCATTTTAGTCCAGACATTTCCTTTTCTACTCCGCTCATAATGGACCTTTGACTCCAGGTGTAAACTTCTAGAATGTCATGTCACCTTGGAAACCAGTTTTTCTTCACAAAGCAGGTAGCAGGGACAAGGATGAAGGACCTGTGTTTGGGTGTTAAATGTTTTGGGTGGCTGGAAAATTCCACGTCAATGATTAACCCAGACATGAGCTGTCATGGGCAGTTGTTTGTATTTTGCTCGGTGTTGGCCGATTAAGATTTTTTTTTTTTTCTCAAGATGACGAATGTGTCTTGTTGGTTTTCATGCTTCTCAAGTTTAACGAATTAAAGATAGGTCACTGTGTTCCTGTTGTTTGTCCTCTTGTGTTGCATGTTCTTTATTTAAATGTTCCCTCCATACCCCCGCTCCAAGTAACTAATCATTTGGGCTTCCTGTTTGGTTTAAAAACAAAATCATATTTAAAAATACGAGGCTAGTTTTTCTTTGATTCATTGGTAGTCCCAGAAGGGCCTTAAAATGTATGGTGACACGAAGTTCAGTCCAGCACCATACCATTTTAATCTTCCATCGTAGCTCTAATTAAAATGAATTCTGTCTAAATACACAGTGCATATCAGTGTTAACCTTTCCTTAAATATAGAAACTGACATGATGTGATGTAAGAAAAGCAGCCCTGTGCAGACTTTCGGCCCCAGACTGAGTGTGAAGTGGTGAACATAAGCAAATGAACTTTGGCTGTGCGCTCATGTGTTAATTGAAATTTATGCCGTTTTTCATTACTTCGGTGGTAATGTTTCGCATTAGTGCTGTTCGCTTCCTGCCGTTCCAGTGGGGGAGCCTAGGCTGTGGGACGGCCCTGTTTAAGGCTGTGGGACGACCTGTTTAAGGCTGTGGGACAGCCTGTTTAAGGCTGTGGGACGGCCCTGTTTAAGGCTGTGGGACGGCCCTCTAAGGCTGTGGGACAGCCCAGTTTAAGGCAGTGGGACAGGCTTTGGGACGACCCTGTTTAAGGCTGTGGGACAGGCTTTGGGACGGCCCTGTTTAAGGCAGTGGGACAGGCTTTGGGACGGCCCTGTTTAAGGCTGTGGGACGGCCCTGTTTAAGGCAGTGGGACGGCCCTGTTTAAGGCAGTGGGACAGGCTGTGGGACGGCCCTGATTAAGGCAGTGGGACAGCCCTGTTTAAGGCAGTGGGACGGCCCTGTTTAAGGCAGTGGGACAGGCTGTGGGACGGCCCTGTTTAAGGCTGTGGGACGGCTCTGTTTAAGGCTGTGGGACGGCCCTGTTTAAGGCTGTGGGACGGCCCTGTTTAAGGCTGTGGGACGGCCCTGTTTAAGGCTGTGGGATGGCCCTGTTTAAGGCAGTGGGACGGCCCTGTTTAAGGCTGTGGGACGGCCCCTCTAAGGCTGTGGGACAGCCCTGTTTAAGGCTGTGGGATGACCCTGTTTAAGGCAGTGGGACGGCCCTGATTAAGGCTGTGGGACGGCCCTGATTAAGGCTGTGGGACGGCCCTGTTTAAGGCTGTGGGACGGCCCTGTTTAAGGCTGTGGGACGGGCCTATTTAAGGCTGTGGGACGGCCCTGTTTAAGGCTGTGGGACGGCCCTGTTTAAGGCAGTGGGACGGCCCTGATTAAGGCTGTGGGACGGCCCTGATTAAGGCTGTGGGACGGCCCTGTTTAAGGCTGTGGGATGGCCCTGTTTAAGGCTGTGGGACGGCCCTGTTTAAGGCAGTGGGACGGGCCTGTTTAAGGCAGTGGGACGGCCCTGATTAAGGCTGTGGGACGACCCTGTTTAAGGCTGTGGGACGGCCTGTTTAAGGCTGTGGGACGGGCCTGTTTAAGGCTGTGGGACGGCCCTGTTTAAGGCTGTGGGATGGCCCTGTTTAAGGCAGTGGGACGGCCCTGTTTAAGGCTGTGGGACGGCCCTGTTTAAGGCAGTGGGACAGCCCTGTTTAAGGCTGTGGGACAGCCCTGTTTAAGGCTGTGGGATGGCCCTGTTTAAGGCAGTGGGATGGCCCTGTTTAAGGCTGTGGGACGGCCCTGTTTAAGGCTGTGGGATGGCCCTGTTTAAGGCAGTGGGATGGCCCTGTTTAAGGCTGTGGGACAGCCCTGTTTAAGGCAGTGGGACTGCCCCCTCTAATGATGCCGCCTCTGGCTGGCGTGCTTTGGGCATGGCTCGCTGCACCCGTCCCGCCAGAGCCGGTGAAAAGTCCCTCAAATGGTATGCCAATCGCTTTTTAAGTGTTCCCTTGACCCTGGCCTCTTGCTTTTTTTTTTTTTTCAGTGGAGGTTTAAATTAATTTGAGGGTCACCGTTTGTACTTCTGACTTTTTTCACCTTTTTCCGGTTTCCGCTGCGCTTCTAGGGCCCAGGAACGCAGCTGCCTTCGTTTTTTTTGGGGTGGGGGGGCTAACGGGGACGGGATGTGAGCCGTGTGAATCTCTGGCTGACGCAACGCTGTGTCACACTCGCCCAACGTGCGAGACGGAGAAAGTTTTTTGTCTGACTCTCCCTCTCTCTCTCTCTCTCTCTCTCGGTGCTGTTTTAAAATTTTAACGCACAAAACTGGCAACATGAGCCAGATAATTACACCGTGTCACTGAGTCTTTATCAATGCGCTGGAAATCCCAGGAAATTTGACCGAAGAATCCCCACTTCAATCCAGTGCTACTCCTGAGGGGGGAAAGAGTGTTGATTCAAAATCTGAAACGCCTACAGGTACGTATTACGAATCCTGTTATCCGCATTGTGCTTTGTGTGGTTTTCTGGTTGGACAAAAAAATAGTTATTAATCGTTTAATTTAGCGAGTCACATGTGCATGTGCGTGCGCAGCACAGGATAAAATAATATTTTCAAGTCGTTTGTTCAACCTCCCCCCCCCCCCCCCCCCCCCCCCCAGCCCACACTCACTTGCACACGCCTCTCATTTATTCAGGACCCACCTTTACAAGGAGAACAAATGGCCAGGAGCAGGTGTCAGCACGCCGAGCACAAATAATACACTTATCAGGAGAGAAAGCCTCCCCCGGTATTCAAGTGGATATTTTCCTGTGGAGCAGAAGAAGGTTAGGCCCGCTGAGTTATGTCTCGTGCTAATCTAGCTGGCAAATGATTGACCCTCTCGGCAGAGCGTGTTTGCCAAAGGACCGGAAAATATTATCAGTGACCTTCAGAGAGGGTCACTGCACCAGGCAGAGGGCAAAGGTTAACAGTTAAAAGCTACCCATGTTTCAAAGTAAATGGCTTTTTGCTATATAACAGAGAGAGGGTTTGGAGCACATGGTCCGCACGTATGCTTCTGCTGCACTGATAAAGATTTTTTTTTTGTTTTTTTTTTTTTCAGAAAAATGTATTAATTTCCACCAACTGCAGAAAAATTGCTGATTCGATCTTTGGTGTACAGACATATACAGTGCATAAGTTTTTGGACAGTGCTTTTTTTTGCTGCTTTGGCTCTGCACTCCAGCACATCAGATTTGAAATGAAACAATGAATATGAGGTTGAGGTGCACACCGTCAGCTTTAAGCTGAGGGTCTTCACATCCATAACAGGTGAACTGTGTAGGGATTGCAGCCCTTGTTATACATCGTCCATAACAGGGAACCAAAGGTAATTGGACAGTTGGCTACTCAGCTGTTTCCTGGTCTGTTTGTATTTGCGTCATTAGTTCACGTGCAAGAAAGCTAACAAAAGGTTTAGAGTTGATTCTAGGTGTTGAATTTGCATTTGGAGTCTGTTGCTGTTGTCTCTCATCATGAGGTCCAATGACGTGTCAGTTCCCATAAAGCGGGCCATCATGAGGCTGAAAGATCAGAATTAATTTGAAAAAATGCACTGGTGAGCTGAGCAATAGTAAACAACCTGGTGGACCACAGAACAGCACTGTAGTGGATGACTGAAGAATACTTTCAGTTGTGTAGAAAAATCACTTTTCAAATGTCAAACAGATTAGGAGCCCTCTCCGTTGATGCGTCAACAACAACGATCCATTATCCACCACGTGCAAGCACTTCATAGGATAAAAAAAAAGGTTAAAGTAGTCTCCTAATTGAGGCCTGGATACAGTGTATTTATTCTAAATGGGTCTCCAAAGTATCATGGCTTTGGGAAGAGCCACGGGAAGCTGATGATGGGAGATCAGGAAAAGGTCTTATGGACAGAGATTGCAGGCCAATCTGTCTGTAGAGGCGAAGGGTCAAAGTTTGAAGAGAAGACTTCGATCCCCAGCTCACTTAAGTTGGCACCAAAGTCCTCTGGAGTGACACGCCGAAGGATCCATCCCATAATATACCGGTCTGATCCACCTCAGTCTGGTTAGCTGTGGCACGAAAGAAAAAACTGACCTGTACAAAGTCTGTCCGTATTTATCTGTCCTGATACCAGGAGCGCACAGTCTAAATCATTGCGGAGGCTGTTAGCGTAGTTAGGCTTCATTTTCTCAGCCAAGATCACCTGCATGGCGTTTGTAGAACAAAAGGTTATCGGCTTCTGATCGTGCAAATGAGAAATCACGTTGGGATGTTGGGGGAAAAAATAGAAGCTATTGCTATACCACATAAACTCGTCTCCAGTAGCAAGTTTACTACTTATTTTTACTGCACAGCAATGAAAAATCATATTTGATCAAATCTGACCAAAACTTGCTCAACAAAAAAACTTTTAAAAACTACTGTGTTATGGACACTGGACTGTGATTCACTGGGCAGCTTCATTATGGAAATATAGCTACATGTCCACTGGTACATATTTATCTACATATATGTATATGTATGTGTCTATACATCTATATATCTTAAAGTGGTTAACAGTCGCTAATTAAGGAAATGCTATGGGAGCACTAGGGCCTCACACTTATGATAGTGAAATGCCTTAGATGCATCACTTGCACACACATGTACTATTCATAGCTCACACCTGAAATACTTGCAGATGTGAAAATATGAAATGTTTCATATGTGCATGTGCGAGTATTTTATGTGTGTGAAAATGCTCCCACATGCACACACACACACACAAAGCATTTTGTGTACCAGTGTGAATTTCTTTTATGTGCACATGAGTAATATGTGTGTGAGCATTCCACATATATAGCATATTTAAGTACAGTCATGCACTCCTATAGTAGTGTGTGCAAGGTGTAAATTAAGTCCACTTACGCTGGGGGAGTGGATTTCTGGCTGAACACAGTCAATGAAAAATCAGTTGGTCACTGTACACACCAAGGGCCACTGACTGGGTGAGCTTTCTCGTCTTGTCGGTCCTTGTGTGAAGACTGGGCAAGTCTTCTTAAAAAAAAATTTAAAAAAAACAGGGACAAGGAGGTCTGTATTTCTGGGAAATGCTGAAAAACTGCATTATAGATTTGACATCTTGCCAACGGGTGGGAAAATTTGAAAAGCGAACAAAAATGGAAGTTTTTTATTGATGATAATCACAGACAGCAGAATCGTAGACCATAGGCATGAATAAACCATTTTTATATCACTGGCCACTGGCTACATATCATTTTCGGTATCAAGCCAAATCCTTTTACGTCCAAATAATTCTCAGAAACAGCAATTACAAACTGTGTTTTAATTTACCGACACAACCATTAGTCAGGTTTGGTCACATGGGGGTTTGTTCAAACAAACTTTATTTGTTGTTCCGTCGTGAGACAATTACAGCACATTGAGCTAGATGAGAACCTTCAGTCATAAAAAAAAGTAGATCCAGTTTTTTTGGCACAAAAATATATTCTGAGGGTGAATGAAGCTAAGGACTCGGTGTTCCTCTCTGATGTGCTTGACATCTGGCGGTGAGATGGTGTGGGAGACAGAGTCTCATACTGGGCACAGATACTGCAGTCCTCGCATGTGTGCATTAAGCCAGAGGTGCTCCTGCTTACTGGCCACACAGCACACGCGTCTCGAAGAGGATCGGTTTGTGTGATGTTTTATTGCGTTACGATCCGATATAAAAACTAAAAAACAAACAATGACGTTTACCGAGCTGTGCTCTTCATGAATGTACGGCACTGAGTCACAAGGACATCGGCTGTGTTCACTTCATTTTATTTTGTTTGCACTCCGTTGAATGTTCGAGGGCACTTGAATTGTGAGTTGTGTTCTCAACGAGTGTTTTCAAATGCGGGCGATACATTTTACCTCGTTTTTCTTCCTCCTTTTAAAATAAATAGCGCCCCAGCTGAAGCATGCGCGAGCATAAATCACAATTTTTTTTGCGCGAGCTTTAATAAAACATGACGGGGCTGAAAGGGCCATGTGACGGGTTATCTGTCAATATTGATCACCTCACTGCTGACATAAGCTCGTCTGTATTATCTCTGCTAAATGACTGGAGTTAAGAGTTTTCGGTTATCATACTGGCAACCTTTGAACACGGGTCACATAAATTGGTCTGGCCTATCGACCATCACCTGGTTTCAAGCTCTCTCTTTTTTTTTTCTTTTTTTTTGGCTCGCATAAATCTACGCTGGCTAGCACTCCTGGTTTTATTTGATAGGTGTTTATGGCCATCAACCCCAGTGAATCAGCCCATTTTCATGACTTGCAAGTTTTTCATACCCCAGGATTTAAGTCATGCAACACTGAAATTCATTACAGTATCACTGGTATTACAAATGCAAAGTTTTAAATGAATTTAGATGAAATTACTGGATTTTGCAGACATTTTACATGTTATTAGATGTTATGTTTCTTCGTGCAGTGTGTAGTGCAGTTCTTTGTGTCTGTATGAACCTGAAAAGCAGATGTACATTTTCCAATGCTGGTGTCAACATATTTCTGTGAACATATTTCATCTTAACATGTGTCCAGGGCTGTTGTCCAAAAAATAATCAAGAGTTAAACTTTATGCAGTCATTATGCTATTATGCCATTATGATATGCATAATATGTATGCTGTAGCTTCAAATTAACTCTACAACTCAAGGGTTCTGTACGAAGCCAATATGTTGTTTTTTTAAAAATGTTTAGTTGGATGTATCATTCCCACTCAAAGTAGCACTTATCGGCTAACTTCTAACTGCTTTGCTTAAGTGTTCGTGCTGAGCAATTACAATGCAACAGTGAAATAGTCCTTAAATGGGGGGAGAAGGTGAGTGTGTGGGGAAGATCGTACCAATGCTGAACAAGACAACAGTATTCCAGGTTCGTGCTCTGACTACAGTGCTTGGGCACTTAAAAGAGAAATTAAACATAAACTGAGTGAAACTGGCACTTTCTATTTTTGTTGCTACAAAATGTGGAAGCATTAAGAGGCTATTTTCCAGGTTACATAAAACAGCTTACACTTTCACCCTACATTGTTTATGGAAAAACGTGCAAATGGTTTCATCCATTGAGTTCATATCAGAAACCCAGCTGTCAACAGCCAATTTAGCCAAATTAACATTTAATTTGCTTTGGGTGTAGCAGATGGGATGGGACTTTCATGGGATACTGAAATACATTTTTATTCTCAGGATTGCTGCTGATGTTGGCTGGCAGAGGGGCCAGGCGATGCGATTGGCCGGCAGAGGGGCCAGGCGATGCGATTGGCCGGCAGAGGGGCCAGGCGATGCGATTGGCCGGCAGAGGGGCCAGGCGATGCGATCGGCCAATGAGCACGTACGTATCTGCTGGATCCACGAGAGGGGGTGCGTTGGCTCCACATTAACCTTTCACATTGCACTGTGGCCATTTAGCAGACGGTGTTTTTCTGAGTGACTTTCACAGCTTACACTTTTTAAATAGTATCTGTTCATACTTGCTTGATATTTTAGTGAAGCGGGTCAGGTGAAGTACCCGTGCCTGGCTCAAGGGTACTGCGACCTCCGGGTGACAGTCCCAGTTCTCTGACCGTTACACTGCACTGCTGTGTGACGGGGGGACCCCTTAACTCCACGCCCTCTGTTCCCCCTTAATCTTTCCGTTCCACAAGCAAGCGTTTGTTAATCTGGGCACAGATTTTAAACCTCAGCCTGCAACTGCCTCGCACGAACACAACACATTCGCTTCCCATTGGTAGTAGTTACGTCATTTTTTTGTTTCAATTTATTTGAAGTATCTGAATGGAGTTTTTTTTTTTCAGTCAGGTTGAAACTTAACTCGTGGAGGAAGGGAATGTAACCCCCTGGCAAGATTTGCTTCCTTTAACAAGGTCAAACTGAAAAGTTGGAAAGGTCAAGGGTAGGAGGCTTGTATAGGGTTTTTAGTATGCTGGAAGTTCATGAACGACAGACTTTTAGGTATACATTGACCTGACTGAGTTACCATCATGAAGGATAACTGCCATATTTTAGCTGTTCACCTTTTTCTTTCTTTTTAAAATTGTTTTCTTTACTTTTGCTTTACGTAACCATGTGAAATTCCTTACTTCTCTGGAATCATTAGTAACTAGACGAAGAACAGTGGCAGTTATGTCACAGAATACTCACCTTTGTGCTGTTCTTTGATCACAGGAGAAATCTGTTCTGTGAAGTAGGTGGAAATCCAGGAGGAGAACAATCACAGAAACCATTTTTAAAAATCTGTTATCTAGGAACAATCTGGATCTTTATCGTTACATTTATTTCAGATAAATGCACAGTTTGCTCTAATTCATGACTTTCAGTCACGAGGCTCCATGGTACATAATGTTGTGTGTATTTTGTCCTACTTTTCTAATTGTGCAAAGAGAGCTTTTAATTGCATCAACGAATGTGTCATTGCAGAAAAAAAAATGTTTTGGCTTTATCTTACAGGTGAATGGCACAATATACAATATAATATACAACAAATGCACAAACAGAAACAATAACACAAATGCAATGCAGAGTAAAGGCAGAGGTGGTCACAGTCATGTGACTGTTATTTTTCAGAGCCTAACCCGCTTGTCTATGTCTGTACTCCTTCTTTACAAATGCTACACAATGCAACTCATTGTTAATGTGATTCCACCTTTTTGTCAAGATACATCCGGTTCAGGAAACAGGAAATGCCACAAGGAAGTAAAATGACAAATTCACAGAACCTCATTAGAGGTTTGAAGAAAGACAAAGCTGCTGGCTCTTCATAAATGCTCAGGAGTCAGACTGTTTTAATATACTGTAGGTACATTGATTTGAATTTGGCTGGCTAGTTTCACCAATTTATAAATCAAATATTTTTAAATGTCAATAAATACAACATATTGCACATGCCCTGTTCTTCAGAATGCACAGTCCAAATTACTGAAGTACAAGTAGCTGGATAGACAGATGTCTTCAAATATTTTTGATGAGTGTTCTATTCTTTTTTTTCCCCAGTCACTTTTGGGAAGTCTTGTTCAGAAATCATATCCTAAACCTTTGTTTGCTGAGCAAAAGTTAAACAGGAAAGTGCAGACTATACACACAATGGCACTGAGCTCTGCCCCCTACTTCTCCCTCCCTCCCTCTCTTTCTCTCTCCCTCTCCCTCCCCCCCTCCCTCTCTCCCCCTCTCTCCCTCCCTCCCCCCCTCTCTCTCTCTCCCTTCCTCCCTCTCTCTCTCTCTCTCTCGCTCTCTCTCTCTCTTCCTCTTCCTCCCTCTCTCTCTCTCTGACACACACAAAGACACACCATGCTGTGCACACGTTTGTTAGCAATTCAAACTCGAAAGTTAAGTCAGTTCTTTTTGGCCGTAAAACATAGATTTTGACCCACACAACCCTAAGATGTAGTTAAGCTCACTCCTTGCTTACTTCCTCTGTGAATTCGGCTTGTCTGTGGAAATCCCTCCAAAGAGATTAGTCCGGAACACTTAACCCTACTTGCTCTGTAAGCAGCTTTGCTCGCTCAAGTGCAGAAAGCGTTGCATGATGCTCCCTCACTTAAACCTTTCAGCTTTCCTTGTTGTTTGTGTTTACGTTTACGTTTACTTTTTTACTTTCGTTCACTTTTGTGTTTAAGCTGAAAATGGCTTCCTCGTGTGCCTTGCTGTGCACTTGGAAGAGCAGCAGAATCTTTGCCTTTTTTTTAACTGCAGGAAAGATGGCCGTTACTGCATCTGTGAAAATGATAGATTAGCAATTAGAGATTATGGTGCAATGTGCTATTACTACTGAGTGAATTTGGTCATAGTTGAATGTTTATTGAATGGCTACTGACATGTTGATCAGGCAAATAATGTCTCATGAAAGATCTCCTGGACTTGAATGTTTCAGAGATTGCACAGTGCTTCCTGGTGTCCCGGAGAGTGTGATGGTTTTTTAGAACGTCTTTTTAATTTAAGAAAAAAAGGTGTACAACAGCGAGAAACCAGTGTAAAAGTTCACTAAATAATATATCCCCCATCCCTTCCCTTCCCCTGTACATGCACACACAGGCGCCTACAATCAGAGTCACACACGCAGAGGTCACGTATATCAAACACTCACAAACAAACAAAAATAAGCAGTGACCGGTTTATAATTCATGTGAACATAGTTAGCCCGTGACAGACATGAAGGCTTAGTTCATACATAAAATATGTGATCTGTTTCCTCTCAGAAAAACAAAATGGTGATATGATGATTTTTGACGTTGAAGCTTATTGCAAATGGAAGCCTACCTAATTTGTCCACAACTCTTTAACCTTGCCTAGTGTGGGAGGGTGGATATCATCAAAAAAAGATCTTCGGCCTAAAAAAGTCAGCTGGTACTGAAACTGACTCAAATCAGGACTACAAATGGAGAACTGAAAACACATTTAAAATAATGGAGACCTTAAAAAACTTTCATTTGAATGCCTTGATTGATTGTTAAGTTTACTGCAATTTGTGTAACTAATAGCTTTATATGTTTAAAAGTGTTTCCATATTGCATATGTTTATTAATGTTGCTCCTAATTTTTTTATTCTGCATGAGATAAAGCAAACCCTGTTTATATTGGATCTTTCTTTTCATTTTTACGTAAGATTTAAATTTTTTAAACTCATTCACACGAACCACGCAGAACTCTCAGTCCTTGTATATAGGAGGACTTTGCTCTCTTCCCAACTTGAACAAGATAACACGGTTAAGTCAGTCCGTAAATATTTAAACCTATCAAAAGCCAGGCTGGAATTTGTCCAATCGTGGCCATTTATCTGTCAGGCTGAAAGTGAATGAACAAAGCTGTTGGATTGTGGCTCGCATTGGTGAGACTGGAAAATCGGATAATAGCCTGCTGTAATTTGATTGCTACCATTTTGCCCCCAGACACCACAGTGGATCAAGAAACAAATTGGTTGCTTGAAAAGTTTTGTGATGATTTGTTGGTCTTGTGGAGGACTGCTGATAAACGAGTCCAACATGTGAATAAAATAAAGAGCAGAACAAAATCTGCAGGGAGGCTGCCAAAAGAACGCTTCTCTCAACGCCGTTTTAGAAACCCATATTTTAGAGCTTTAACGGTCCCGCAGGTCTCAAACTGAACGCACTCCAAATCCCCCCTGGTCAGCCAATGCTGGAATGGCAGAGAACTGCACAAAATGTGCAAAAATAAAAAATAAAATTCAGAGCAAGGCTCGCCAGCGTCGTACGCAGTTTTATAATTCATTGATTTATGCGTTTTTTTATTCGCTTTATTTGGGGTTGCCAAGCGGTGTTTGAAAACATACGTGCGATTGGTGCGCCGTGATCTTGACTTAGCCAGATTACAGCACACCGGGAAAACGCAATCCGTGGAGTCGCAAGCGTCCTCTCTTCTCGAAGTCCCCGTATCCTGTGAAGTCGATTGTGGAGAAAAGGAAAAAGCAGGAGTTTGTTCTCTCCTCCCATTCTGAACCCGCGACCCGCCGAGCCGCCGGCTTCGGGCTCCTTAATGAGGTTAGTGGTGGAGGTGCCTGGGATAGCTGGGGGGCAGTGCACTTGTGGATTCCACCCCGAGGAAGCGAGGGAGGTCTCATGAGAACATGTCAGTGGCTCTGACAGAGATGTTTAAGGGCGGGGGGGGAGGGGCGGTCATTGTCTCCTCCATTAGAAGAGGCTTAAGGTGATATATCAGTGGCAGAAACGCATTGTGTGTCACAAGAGAGGCAGTGTCAGTACAGTGGTTTGAAGAGCTGTGATAAACTGCATCGTAGCAGATTCCTTTCTGAAGAGCCCATTCTTCAACTGATTGATAATCCATTTTTCATCTCCATCTTCTGTGCATTCTTTCCTGCATACCTTGTCTCGGCGAAGTGACAAAGGTGTAGTCCGCCAAGGTGATTTAGTGCCTTCTGCACTCTGAAAAGATTTCATTTAGATATGTTCGACTCACCCGATCACTTCCAATGTCCAGTGTAGCACTTGTCTCAAATAATCTTACACATAACATGTTTTGTCTAAACAAAGTAATCCATTTTTTACTACTGTGTGTAGAACAAAATGTTTTATTTATTTATATATAACATACTGCAATCACTGAAAAACATGGAAATATGAAAATGTATACTTTTTAAATTAGATTGAAAAAAAAATGCTATATTGAAGCCATGGAAGCCACTACTTCCTGTTTTAAGGGTGGCGTTTCTGTAAGTATAAAATCTATATACCTGGCTTATGATAACCAGAGGCAGAATCTCTTACATACAACAATTGTTTCTGCAAAAACACAGCCCTCTTAGAGATGACGTCAGTGGTACTGCAAGTATACAGGTATTGATCAGCTAAATGGAGAGCCAGAGTTCCTTGATTAGTTAAAGCTTGTATCTAAAGACTTTTTCATTGATTCCAGGCCCGATTGTGTCTCACTTTATCTGATGCAGACACTGAGCCATGGAAGAGACTGTTTGGGGGGGGGGGGGGGGGGGGGTGGGGGTGGGAATGACAGCACATACCTGCTGATAGGAGCCCTTTTCACAACGCTGTGCCTCCAGTGAGCTGTTCTTTGGCTCTGATGGGGCCATTCTGTACCTAAATAGTGTGACACCTGACCACACGTCCGTCGGGGTGGGCTGACACGCCCAGTGCACCTGTCTTTTGTAGCGGTCGTTGGGCTTTGTGCTGATGGAAGGGCTGAATTCGTATTTTTTTAAATCTGTCTCTCTGGATTATCACAATACAGCCGTCCGTTTCCACGAGAGACTGTGTACAGTCCAACTGGTATGCCAGTCACGGTTGAGTGTATTTTTTTGTTCCTAGTGTAAGTTTTTGAAGGCATTGGCCCATACAGTGTCCTCCCTAATCTTTTGTAAGAGTTGTCCCTACGAGGTAAAAAATATAAAAGCACCCAAATGAATGATAATTGAAGTTCAGTTCTACAGGTCTATGTGCAAGCATAGCTGCTTTTATACAGACATCTCTGTTTCACCCCCTAAAATCTGAACAAACTCCAAAAGATACATTTGCAAGGTTGGCTTTGCAAGGCAAGATATAACTTTTTTTTTTTTTTTTTTGGATAATCTGTTTTCCTGGTGTTGAATATTTTTTACTCAAGCTTGGAGCCGATATCCAGGGAATTGAATACCTTTGCTTTGACCCCTGGCTGTGCGTGCGTGCGCACCATATGCATGCATGCATGAGTGTGTGTCAGAGAGAGAGAGCGAGAGAAAGAGAATTCGAAAGAGAATGCTCTCTTGTTTCACTTCAAGTTCTTCTGCCCTCACTGGTGGTTGACATTACTGGAGTCATTCCTAAAAGCAGCACTTCTCAAGTGAGGGCTTTTTTGACTTCTCAGTATGCGTGGAATGCGGCACAGTGAATCGCTTGCATCAGTATATTCCGTGACCACAGATGAAGCATTGAAAAGATTCACACTGTGCTCCGAATCTCAAAAACCACAGGCCTCAAACCCCCCCAACCCGCTACAAATCTGCTGATGGTGAATCGCTTTTTCGGGCTTTCTGAACGGGCACCGGGTATGTATTCCCGTCTGCCACTCTCGGTCTATTAAACAAAAGTTTTTCACTTCCTCTTTTTCAGTGCTGTCTTTCACCCTGCTGGGGATTGATACAACAATTAGCTCAATGTTATTTATTATTTTCTATGCACAGCATGCCAAAAAAAAAGCTCACTCTCCTCCTGTGGTAAGATTGCCAGCCTCCAGGAAATGCACTTGATAGCTCTATATCTGATCAAACCTTTAAGACTGGTACCACGCCCCTACAGCTCCTCGTCAGAACGATGCTCCCCTTTAGAATCAGTCCCTTACCGATACGTGCCATTTCAAACACAAACAGAAAGGTATAAACACCCATTTCTCTGTTCACCTTGACTGTCAGCCACGATAAACAAGCCACGATTCTTTTTAACATTTATTTCTGCCTGCAGTGTACTGGTCCTGTTTGGGAAAGTTAGGAAAACATGAACTTTGCTTTCGAAAACCTGCAGAACGCCCAGTTGTCCATTTGTTAGAATTGCCTCGGTATTGATCACCAGGGTTTATGCATTAAGAAACGTGTTTGTTTTTTTGAGGACAGAGTTGCCAGCGCGGGGGGTAGGGGGCGAGGGGGGGGGGGGGGGGGCGGGGGCGGGGGGCAGGGGGGTGGGGGGTGTAAAGACAAACATTGAAGCATAGCTGAGGGTTACTGCGGACTGCGGCGTGGTTGTTGCTGGACTGTGTTGGTCTCGAGCAGCAGTGTGCAGTCAGGGGTGACCTGGGGCCCTGTATTTAGAAAGCACATTTTGCTGAGTGTGTGTGTGTTCAGCCTCGGTGTGCACACACACACACTTGCACACACACACACGCGCTTGGCAGACAGGAGAGAATACGGAGAAGCTTCTAGCCACGCAAGATGGCTAGACAGTTAATTACAAGTCATTGAAAGAGCTGTGAATGTTTTTTTTTTGGGTTTTTTTGCTAATATAAAATAGCAGTTCAATCAGCAAACTTCTAAAATAGCCTGTCGACTTGACTAAAACTCTTCCTCAAATGCTCCTCTCCTTAGGACCTTAGTTTCCCTTCTGTGCGACTGTCTGCCAGGGCTTTGCTGACATAGGAGGCTCGTTCTACCCCTGTCCCCTTTCCTGTCTGTCTTCAAAACAAGACGGATGATCGTGACAGTTACTGGCATTCTCTCTGACACGTTGTTGCATTGTGACGTGACGTCACGCCTGGCCAAAAAATGCCCTGTGTCAAAGCTGAGACTAATTAAGTAATCATGCGAGATTTCTTCTGCAGTGAATGCAGCAGTCAAGAATTTAGATATTTGCAGCGCGTGTTCTGTATTTGGATTCCTGTTGTTTTTGCTAGTCTTGCCCTGTGTTTCGTGTTTTGAGCTTGCCTGTGGATTAGACGTTTTTGGTAAGAATAAAATTTTGTACCGGGCCACCTGAAGCCTGATAGGGTGTTGACGCCATCTTAGCAAGCTCAGCACTTTTCCATATCACAGCATGGCCAGGGTCATGGCCAGGACCCTGTTTATCTGTAGCATTAGATTTTTATCAGTACAACCGCGCATAAAGCATTTAAGGATATGTGTTCAAGACCCATTTGCATTCAACCAATATGTCCACACAACCAGCAAAATGAATCCAAATATTACTGATGCAAATTATTCCAATCAGAAGGTTCATATGCATCTAATACGTTAAATGCGCTGAGTGTAAAAACCCGATGCGTTCAATGAACCGAACTGATGAGCTGTTGTGAAATTTCCGAGGTGCATTGTTTCCCCACACCAGGGTTCACTTTGTTACTCTGTCGTGTCATGTCCTGTTACGGTGTCCACATTTGTGTGTGATTACAAAAATGAGTGAGAGGTTTCAGTGCTTGGTTGACACTGTCCAAAAAATACAACTGAGTGGGTCAAAATATTACATTTAGGGCATTTAGCAGACGCTCTTATCCAGACATTCTGCATTGCATTTACATTGCATCTATTTATACAGCTGGACATATACTGAAGCAGGTTAAGTACCTTGCTCAAGGGTACAACGGCAGTGTCCTCCCCGAACCTGAATCGGACCTGCGCCTGACGCCCTGTAAAACAACATGGTGGCACAAGGTGTTCCACAACATTTACTGCTGTTGGCAGCCCGTCCGGTTTCTCTTGATTGTATCTCGTGATTCATTTGCATATACAGCTGGAAATTTTTTCCCATGGCCACAGATTGTTTGACCACATGAATACGTTTTATTTCACGTGAACCACTTGTATGATCTGCCAGCGAATGAAACAAGGGTGTCAAACTGCAGTAACTGGAGGGCCGCCATGTCTGCAGGTGTTTGTGGTTTCCTTTCAGTCAGCAGCCAATTAAAAGCCCTGAGAATGAAGTGTGTGGACTCCTTAGCCAATCAGGGACTTAAATTAATCACTCGTGCGGAAACACACCGAGTTTGACACCCCAGCACTGAAATGTCACCTTCAGCCAATCATCACTCACCTTCCGAACTCTCAGTTACAATGTGCTGTTGTCATGGGGGTGGTTCCCATGGCAGCAATTAAAAAGCGCCTGTTCTCGAGGATGACGACGGGACAAGCTCTATAAACACTAGGTGGAGGCTGTTTGCTTGCTGTTAGGGGCTACTTGAAGGGACCGGTAATATATATATATTTTTTTATGTTTTTGGACCGCAGCCAGGACAGCCCAGAATGTGTAGGTGAGATTTCCATTCAGCGCACTGTGTGTTCTGGGCATGTTGCGTCTCCTTATGGACGCAGTCCCATCCTGCCCCACCCCGTCCCGCCCCACTCCACCCCAAGCCCCACCTCGTCCCGTCCATTCCCGCCCCGTCCCGTCCCGCCCCGTCCCGTCCTGTCCCAGCCTTTGAAAGGGGTCGGTTTTGGCGGCAGCCGGTCCTCTGTGGCAGAACGGGCCCTAATGAATACTCATAAATTACCTCTCCTTCTGGCAGCCTTCATCCCAGCAGCCTTCATCTTCAGCCCTCCAGCAACATGTGTGTGTGTGTGCGTGCGTGTTTGCGTGTGTGTGCGTGCGTGCGTGCGTGCGTGCGCGTGTGTGTGCATGCCTGTGCGTGCGCGTGTGTGTGTGCATGCGTGTGTGTGTGCGTGCGTGCGTGCGTGTGCGCGTGTGTGTGTGTGTGCGCGCGCGGTTCCTTTTTTTCCAACGCGTCCATTCTTCCCATGCTGTGCCCAATGCTGTCCGTATTTATAGCGGATTCGCGGTGCGTTCTGTTCGCTCTCCAAGTGCAGGCGGGCGTTTCAGGTGCACCGTCCACCGCGGACATTTTTTACCCTTTTCTGTTTTTGCAGGAAACTTTGCCGTTGATTTTTCTCAGCCCGAGTCTTCTCGCTGTAGTTACATACTGCAGAGAATAATGAATGGGGCCTAAATTACTTCCCTGTAGAAAATAATTGTTAATGTGAAAATAATTTTTTGTTGCACATTTGTTTTTAAATCCAACACATAAATATTTAAGCAGTTCAAAACCATCTGAAATGTGCTGCCAATATATTTCACAATGCATCATAAATTGATTGGCAATTCATTATAAAACTGTAAAAATCCTTTGCCAGAGAATATAGAGCAATTGCCAATATGTCATAAATCAATTTAATTTATGAATCATTTTGAAACAATTCCCGATCAGTGCGATTGAGATACATGTGTCAGATACATCTGAATATTGCATATTACAGCCAGACTGTCATTGTTATAATAATGTTATAGACATTTCTTTCAGTAGCTGATTGTATTTCATTCATCTTTTCTTTGCGGCAGTTTTTTGTGTCACAAACACACACACACACACACACACACACACGCGTTCAGTCCAAGTCACTGTGGAGTCTGATGCAGGACTAGTCATTCTGTCTCAGTGAAGTCATCTCAGTGCAGACACCAGGTATATCGCTCTCTCATGTCTAATCCATCTAAACAGTGTTTCCCTTTGTGCCTCTGTTGTACATTGTGACGTTCAATCATAAATTGAGTCCTTAAAATGACATGAGCAAACATGGATGGAGTAGCACTACTTAGAGGATGCTAGGAAGCGTATGTGTAAATCTCACATGCATAAATCATTTTATCCATCTGCTCTTGGCACAGTAGCAGCATGGCTATAATACAGTAGCTATGGGTGGGCTCAGATGGCAGGTCTTTTTATTTTGCAGGTTCGGATGTGTCGAATGGTGTATTGTGGCAGTGAATGTAAAGTTCTGAGATCTCTCGGCACACTGCGTGTCAACGCTCACCGCTATGAATTGCGTGCGGTGGTTTATTTTCGCTGGTGAATTCGAGTGCGGTGCAGTGCATACATCATCTCGTCAGAGGTGTTGAGGAATCGCGCTCGCTGTCGTAATTGGGTGTTTCCTGTGAACTTTGAAAGGCTTCCCTTCATCAGTCAAACGCAGATCTCTTGGCCGATGTCCTGCGTGTTCTGAGCATCTCAGAGAGTGTAGCTCTGTGGGGAAGCCTTCCCCCCCTTGGTGGTGGAAGTCAGCCACATTGCTCCTACAGATGCATCTCTCTCGCTATCTCTCTTTCTGTATCTCTCTCTCTCTCTCTCTCTCTCTCGCTCTTTCTCTCTATCTCTCACTCGCACACACACACTCCCTCTATCTCTCTCTCTCTCTCTCTCTCTTTCATGAACACACACACCCCCCTCTCTCTCCCTGGATCTCTCTCTCTCTCTCTCTCTCTCTCTCTCGCCTATTTGTTATTTATTCATTCTTTCCCTTTTCTGTGAAGCATTAGCAGATCTGAATACATTTTGAAACCACTAACCCCCGTCCCCCCGTCCCCCTCCCTCGCTCCCTCCCTCCCTCCCTTCTTCTCCCATGGTCTCTTGATGGGAAGCAAGTCCAACTACTGCACGTCTTCGTGACACATTTTCTTCTCTCCAGGCAGAAGGGCGTGATGGAGAATCCAAGCAAACGGGGCCAGCGTTTCTCCCCCCCCAGCATCCCCCCCCCCACACTTCTGTAAACTATTAGACACAGCCCACTTCACATCACATCCTCGCTGTCCTTCTGGGCCCGGTGCCTTTGCGAACATGACGAAAACGCTCCTGGTGGCAGGGCAGAGGTGGAGGCAGCGCAGGGCTCGGTAATTACGGTCAACGGGCCGACGCTGGCCACCGTCCACGGCACCGAGAGAGAGAGAGAGAGTGAGAGAGAGAGAGGGTGAGAGGGAGAGAGAGAGAGAGAGGGAGAGAGAGAGAGAGAGAGAGGGAGAGAGGGAGAGAGAGAGGGAGAGAGGGAGAGAGAGAGAGAGAGAAGGAGAGAGAGAGGGGGAGAGAGAGACACGGACCATTACCGCTGGCCACCGAAGCACCTTGCGGAAACGGCCTATTCCCCGTTTGACGGAGCGCTCCCCCCGCCGGTGCTCTGCGGGGACCGGGCCGTACGATGGGAAACACATGCAGGGCCCCGCGCCCGGCCCTCATCGCCCCCCGCGGGGAGTGCGCTTGATGAAGTGCTGGAAGATTGATGTGAACAGTTCACAGCTCCTCTGAGGGGCTTAACTTACAATGGGGCTGACTAATACCCCCTCCCCTTCCCCCTCTCAGGAGCGAGGAACCAATGAGGTCCTTACGCTCTGGCGTTTAATGCGGCCATATTTAGTGAATTCGGTAAGCTCCATTTACATGTCCTCTCAAATAAGACATGCACAGATATGTCCCTGTGTTCCTCTGTAAACCTTTCAGGAGAGAGGAGTGACAAGCTGAATAAACAGCCCAAAGAACACTTCCTGCAGAACACTGAAGTGCACACATTTTTAAGAGCACTTCATCTCCTGTTTTAGAGGACTCATTAGCTTGTATGAGGGTTTGAAGCATGATAACCACTTGGGTGAGTGTCATCGAGTCAATCAGCCACTTTGATCAACAGACAGTAGCAGATACATTCAAAACAAAGAGTCAGTGATCAACCAATCACAGAATGGGCAGCAGTGTGATATAATGGGTTAGGAACTGGTCTTGTGACCTAAAGGTCACATGGGAACTAGTCTTATGACCTTAAGATCACAGGGGAACTAGTCTTGTAACCTAAAGGTCACAGGTTTGATTCCCGTGTAGGACACTGCCGTCGTACGCTGGCTGTATAAATGGATGCAATGTAAATGCTTTGTAAAAGCTGCGTAATTTGCTCTGGATAACAGCTTCTGCTAAATGCCTGTAATGTACAATAAGAACAAAATGGGTACATCAGTCACCCTGTCCTTGCTCTCAGCTAAGGCATCCAGTAATTAGCCTGTGCTAAATGCCACAGGATCTGTAGGCCTCGACACAACTGCAGGCCTTCGGATCTACTTTAGCCCCCCTGCTCTGCCCTGCCGAAGAGCATCATGGGTAATGAAGAGCACCTGAAGGCCGGCTCTCCCAGGCCCGCGGGGCTACATCACAGATCCAGCGCACGTGTGCATTGAAGCTGGAGGAGCCCCGTCACACACACACACACACACCCGTGTAAGCCGGAGGTCGAGCCTCAGCGAACACACTGTTCTGAAACGCACGCACACACACACACACGTACGCACGCGCTGTTCTGAAACACACACACTCACACGCACACACACACTTACGCACACGCTGTTCTGAAACACTCACACGCACACACACACACGCGCACCACCCAAACCCCTATAAACAAGGAGGAACTTCTGCCAACCCTTTGCACATGCTACTCGTACTCTGTCGAGCAGAAGATAAAACACGTTTTGTTGTCCAGTGTTCCTTAAAGTATTGATCGTATTATGACTGGCAGGCTGAAGTGGCAGTTTGAAACAGGCGTAAAGTGTTTATGGATTCGTGGAGGCGACGCCGTTAATTCCTGTAGGGTGGCTGTGCTGTATATGCTAAACCCCCTAGCCCCCACCACCCCCCCCCCCCTCCCCTCCCCCCCGGCCCCCCCACTCAGAGGCCCATGGCAGGCATTCCTTCCCCGTGCACATGGCAGAGTCGGCTGGGGTTAGTGCAGGCTCGGCTAAACCCTGCCCACCCTAAGAGCATTATGTTCTCCACGATATTGTGATGGGGATTTGAGAGGAGGTATAATACTACCTCCTGATGTAATTCTTCAGCGAATGCTTGAGGATTGTTTAGAGCTTGTGTGAAAAGCAAAATGCGATACACAAGTTAGCGAAAACCGTGCATTTTATTTTTTGTGGATTGACTTCTCTTTTTTTTTTTGTCCGGTCTCTCCCCCCCCCCCCCCCGACAGCTCATAAGTTGTAACTTCAGCAGGGTGGAGTAAACACGCATGATTCGGGTATCAAATAAAAACATACTTTTGGAACAGTGTCGTATAAAACTGAATCACTAAAATTTTTGGCGTGCTTAAATACAGTATATCACAGATACGGAGGAAAATAAATCGTGCAGACCATGGTTAATGTCTGTCAAGTGGAACCGGTCGAACTCACTGTTATGTATGTATTCACTGAAGAGCAGTTTTAACTTCCTTAGTGTTTTGCGTCATTCCGGTATTTGGCTTGGACCGATAAAATGAGCTTATCCCACATGAAGCGTGTGACTTGTGAATGAAAACCATTTTGTGTATTTTCAACATGTTGTGCTCGGGGTATGCACATTATGAAGGAAAAGTGTTTTTCTTTTTGTTAATATAACATTTGCCAATAGTAAATGCTGCCTGTAAATGTCTGACACAAAATGCAGTTTTTAAAATGAGAATTAATGGTCATTTAAAACGATTAATATTTACTGATGCAACATTAATGTTGGTCGTATAAAAACACTTTCAGATTTAACTCTAATATTTCTTTCTTTTGTAATGATGTGTAGTATGAGGAACACTGAGCGGCTGTGCTGTACTTTGGGGAAAACATGTCGTCTTAAGACTGTTCGGCCTCAAGACTGTTCAACAACATCAAATATGCAGCTGAGAAGTTTTCCTCCTTTGGTGTTTTAAAACTAAAAATAAATTATTTTGATTAATCAGCTTTTGATAGGTAATCAGCTTGTAAACAACATCAGATCAGAAAAAGCATTACTGGAGCTTTGATATTTTAGATATAATTCTGAGAATTAAGTAGTCCTCAGATATATATAATATATAAATACAAACGGTTT
Organism: Anguilla anguilla; assembly: GCF_013347855.1. Classification (NCBI taxonomy): domain Eukaryota; kingdom Metazoa; phylum Chordata; class Actinopteri; order Anguilliformes; family Anguillidae; genus Anguilla; species Anguilla anguilla. Next base: position 30,002,042 of record NC_049216.1, on the reverse strand, counting down.
ATTCTTTGAAAAGCCACACTCTTTCTGCCAGCAAAATTTAATTTTCATTAATGATATTATTTTTGTTTCATTGTGCCAAAAACAAAAATGCTCAAACATTTGAACGTTTTACAGTGTGACATTGATGAAATCAGTCTTCCTTGATAAAGATATAATATAGATGCAGACCATGGCCGCAAGAAAAATTTGGCTGTGCTTACTATCCTTATGGGACATTTGGTTAGTAATGTGGGACATTTCTATCCATATCCTGCAAGAACATATAATTGTTTTGTATATTGTTGTATAATTTTTAATTCACCAACTTTCCCTCGTAGAACATTTTCTGATATTTATTATAAAATGAAAAATTCTATATAAACAAATTATTATTATCATTATTTTAAAATAAAAGTCCTTTGTATTTTTGGATAATAATCCTGCTGAATACTGCCTAGTACTGTATATACTATTAAGTTCTTTACTCAGTGTTTTGATAATGCATACAGTTGTGTTTCTTATTTATGAAGCAGCGACCTCTTTAGATCCAGTTGACCACGGGCAGGTTTTTGCAGAACTACCTTACCACAAACATCAATAACGAAGAAGCAGTTTGCTCCCCTGATTTCAAAATCTCAGAATGTGGACATTTACAACACCTCATGATTTCAAAACTCAGTTGACAGTTGTTGTTTTTTTTTTGGTTGCAGTGCAGTGTAATAGATAATACGGTACCTTGTGCATGTAAGATGGTGCATGGTGTTCGAGATTTGCTCCAGGGCATATCAGAACCATTAAAATGTTTTTAATGTGAGGTCTTGGAGTATGTGATGCATACACTCATACATTTTTGCTGACTTACAGTATGCTGCTGATCTTGTGTGTTTCCATCCAGAGTTTAAGTGTTTATTAAAAAGAAAGTAATTACCAGGGCATATCCTAAATGAGCATCGGAACTAACAAAGAATAACTGTGGAAAAATAACTTTTAAAAATAAAAACATTTAATTTATTATTGTGTTGTTCTGTGGTTGTTTTGGCAGCAGCTATAATCCCATGATGTTTGTATGTGTTTTGGTTTTGGAGACCAGAAATCGATTCCAGCCTCTTTTGCACCACGAATGCATAGAGGCCTTTAATAATGGCACTTGAGAACAGGTAATCGTATCAGAGGCGTTCATAGTCACAATACATATAACTCACAAGTTCTGCTTTGCCTGTGCAGTTGCGAGTACTTTTCCCTTTTAGTCATACGTCATTGACAAGATCAACCAGGAGATGACTGGAGGTAAAGAAACACAGTATGCAATGATATCAGGTTCACCCGCTGCATCTTATCTGTGAAGATAAAATGCCTGAAAGCTGGTTTGGATCTGGCCGTAACTACTTTTAAGATACGGGCGATATCGCAGAGAATAGGGGCTGTTTTACGTTATCTGATATTGTACCTGTTATCTGTTTTGCATTTTCTGGCTCATTGGATCAGGTTTAATGTTTAGTTTTGCGTAGGTATGTGGATCCCTGGCGGCTCATTAAAAATCAATCTGTCGATATATTTCCATGTACGTGAACGAAAAAACTGTGTATTTCCAGTGTTATGTGAGCTGCTGTTCAGAAGGTTCTGTGAGTTCGAACACGTTTCTGTGTGTTCTAAGCACATCTAATTATATTATTCCATCACCTGTTCCATTACACAGTGAAGACGGACTACCATTTTAGCAATTTAATTACAATGTAAGCAGTTATGTAATCAGTTTAGCAAGTGTCTTCACTTTATTTAATATGCTACTCGCATAATTAGTCGAGTAATTATTTTGCCTGAAGTACATAAGTCTCTTCTTTTTAAAGATGTGTTTGTTTTCGAGTTACAATTCTACTTTGCCATTATGGTTTGACGATAGGGTTTGATTTATGCGATGTGCTTAATGTAAAATAAAAAATGTCACAGAGTTGTGCTAATTTAGTAAATAATTTAATGTGCTAATTTAATAAAAATCTATTCATAAAACTTGACATAGAATCAATTGTTGATACAATATATCAGTATAATTGCTTAAAACCAAAAGTGATAGACTATCAATGGAACAAATTTATTTATTTATTTTATTTAATTTGTCTGTTTCAAAATGTGTTTAGCTCTTCTGGTAATTACAGTCCAGCTATAAATATTTAAGTCATGGGGCCTTAGGCTTAGCATGCGCAGGGCCTGGCACTGTGACTGGAATGAGCTTTTAGCCACGTTCTCACCCTCAGTGTGTTTAAGGAAGAATATTATACATTTTATTTCATTCTGGACACTGATAAAAGGCACCTTGCATAAAAAAAAATCAGAAAAGTTAAAATAGTGGATAAACCAGGGACAATCCTGATAAACAAGAACATGCCTGGACTGACATTAGAAAAAAACATCATAATATAACAATAAAGAGACATTACAGTGGGCAACAAGTAGGAACCAGCGTATTATACGTTATGACCCAGAGTGAATATGTGAGTTTTGAGGAGTTTTTTAATGTCTGATGTCAGGGGGGAGGGAGTCCCGGAGTGTGGAAGGCATGGGGCTGAAAGCTCGTTCTCCCGCTGTAGGGGGGTCAGGTGGGAGGGATGGGGAGCAGACCAGCAGAGGAGGAGCGTAAAGTGTGAGTTGGGGTGTACTCCTGAAGGCGGTAGAGAAGTAGGGGGGGTGTGAGGCTGTGTAGGACTTTTGTAAGTGAGCATGAGGATTTTGAATTGAATGCGGCAGTGGACCGGTAGCCAGTGTAGCTGAATGAGAGTGGGTGTGATGTGTTCAGAGGGTTTGGTATTTGTGAGGATTCGTGTGGCTGAGTTTTGAATCATGTGAGGTTTACTGATGAGTTCGAAGGGGAGTCCTGAGCGGAAGCCATTGCCGTAGTCCAGTCGAGAGGTGGCGAATACGTGGATCGAAGTTTCGGCACTGGAGACAGAAAGTGAGGGGTGGGATCAGGCGATGTTAGTGAGGAAGTGAGGAAATGCAGTTTATGGTATGTTCTTTATGTGTAGCTCAAAGGAGAGGGTATTGTCGAGAATGACACCGAGACTTTTAACTTCGGTTGACTGAGGGATTGGGTAACCGTTGGTGGGGGTGATGAAGTTGGGTGCTTTAGACGGGGTTGATTTTGAACCGATAAGCTTAACTTCTCTTTTACTGGCGCTGGGTTTGAGGAAGTTGACAGCCATTCGGGCCTTGATGTCATGGAGGCTACTTATGAGGGAGGGAGGTAGGGGGTAGAGGGGTCGTGGGTTTGGATGACGGATATAGTTGTGCATCGTCGGCGTAGCAGTGGAAATTGATGTCATGGGGCCGCATGATACAGCCAAGGGGGAGGAGATAGGTAATCAATCGGAGTGGGCCCAGCACTGACCCCTGGGGAACACCGAGTGTAACTGCAGCCAGCCTATGAGATAACAGTTACGCACCAGCACCTTAAAAGGCCTGCTGCCTAGAGGTGGAACAGTGACTGACTCAGTGACTGACTGTCCCTTTTCAGTAAACCACTCAATAGGTGTCTTCATGTTTTTTTACCCGTATTTTGCCAATTTGGAATGGGAGCCAATAGAGTTGAATTTATAAACATAGCTCATCACTACTACGTCCTCTGTGAGTTCAGATAGTGCCGTCTCTCCTTGCCCACGCGATGCTAGCAGCGACAGCTGCACTGGCACAGTTTGGATCTGAATCAAGACCGTGGTCTTCACGTTTTTGAATTGTGCTGTTAGAAGCTCTCCACGTAGTGCATCACTTCATTTAGACTGCTATAGAGCTCACTTAGGTTTTTAGATTATGTGGCAGTCATGTTGTGCTTCATTATCGTTATTAGCCAGCTTGCATGAGCGGTGATTGTAACAACATCATTCAGCGCGTTCCAAACACACTGCATTTAATAGGTAAAGGTTTAATGATTGTCGCAGTTAATTGAAGGATTGTTTGACTCACGGCTTGAAACAGAGGCTGTATCAACTCCTTTCTCTCTGGGGTATGGGTCTCTCTGGTAGACAGTCTTGTTTGACTGTAACTACAGATAATGAACCTAAAACTGAACTGTAAATCCTGTGGGACTGGTTACACAACATACTGAGGTATTTAAAGAGCCAAACAAGAATGGTTATCTAATGACCATTGGCAATGAGGGAGTGGTAGAACCTTGCTCTCCCAGTCCCATCACCCGCCCCACCTCTCTTTCTCTCTCTCTGCCTCGCCGTCCCCCCCTCTCTCTCTCTCTCTCTTCCTCCCTCTCTCCTTCCCTCTCTCTCTCTCTCTCTCTCTCCCCCTCCCTCCCTCCCTCTCTCGCTCTCTCTCTCTCCCTCCCTCCCTCCCTCTCTCGCTCTCTCTCTCTCTCTCTCTCCCCCCCCTCCCTCCCTCCCTCTCTCGCTCTCTCTCTCTCTCTCTCTCTCTCTCTAACTCTTATCACTGTGGGCCATGGTCACTTATCTGATGGTCTAGACACTGTTTATCCAGCAGGTCAAGCCGGTCACCAGGCTGGCAAAAACTGCTCAGGTGGACTGTTAGGAAACCCAAAGCCGTCCCCTCCCTTTTTAAACTGTGGCACTTCTCACAGTTCCCAGGTCTTCGTGTGCACAGGCAGGTCAAGGGCAATTTTATCCCCCCTCTCCAAATGACAGACCGCATAAGTTTATACTATTGCTACCAACAAGTGGTAATGTGTCCAGCAAAAGGATTATTTAATGGAATACTAATTAGCATAAAATATCAGCCTGGGTTAATTTTGGTTATTTTTTCAATGTGGGAACTGGAAATGTGCATCATGTACATTTTAATTAGTTAATTTCGTGTCATTGATTTTCAAAAAGCATATTTATTTACATATGAAAATTTTACTTTTTTTTTTTAGGTAATTTACAACTAAAAATAATTGATACTATTTATTGTATCACAGGATTTCCTGAGTTGACAGAAAGAAAAGGTTAGTATATTGCACAAATTTAGAAAGCCAAAGAATTTGCGTAGAGACGGAATATTTCTGTCAACGGCAAAGGCCTGACATCAAACATAGATTGAACAATATAACGATCAGATGAATGATTATTGTTTATCACCACCAATGTTCCTGGTAGAACACTGTCCTCACCACGGTGTGAAAGCTTGGCATCATTGGCTAACGTTAAAGGATTCAGAGCCCTAGTTATGATTAGCAGTACTCATGCTGAAGTACATTACAGGCATTTAGCAGACGCTCTTATCCAGAGCGACTTACACAACTTTTTTTTTTTTTTTTACATAGCCCTTTACATTGTATCCATTTATACAGCTGGATATATACTGAAGCAATGCAGGTTAAGTACCTTGCTCAAGGGTACAACGGCAGTGTCCTTACCCGGGAATCGAACCTGAGACCTTTCGGTTACAAGCCCAGTTCCTTACCCACTGTGCCACACTCCGTCCTCCGTACCAGCACATACACTGGAGTGCGGACTCCTGAGCACGCCTACGTGCACAGGGATTAACGCGGCACAGCCCGCTCAGCCGCGAATTAAAATGCGTAAAAATCTGAGCGTAATCTCGATCACCATAATCCCATTAAACAAGCCACTGAGAGAGAGAGAGAGAGACTGGAGCTATTTTGAGAATGTGCAGATTACAGAACAATAAGCAAAGCTTCATGTTCTTAGTCTCAAATTACTTCAGACATTCAATGCCAAGTTGGTGAAAGGTGCCATCAGGCTAATTTTGTTCAGTCTTGTGCTTAAATTCAAAGATGAGCATGTATGGCAATAGTATGTGTTTTGAAATTACATTATTAAGTACATTTATCTTCCTAAATTTATTTATTTATTTAACGGTTGCAGGAATTAGCACAATCTGATGTGGCGTGCAACTAATTCCAGTATTTTAGCTTTATCGAAGAATTATCTTGCAAAATTTTCATTGGTCATTTAAAAATAGATCTGACCATGACATTTCACACCAGTACCTCTTTGCTGACATCAGTACTAAAAGATGCACTTTAAAAAAACAAGGATTTACAAACTTATGAATAGCTCATTGTTTCTGAGAGGTTTATGTGAATCACACACATTCCCAAATACTTAGTTTTTTTTGTTTTTTTTTGCTTTGATCGATATGTGGTGTATTTATTTTGGAAATGTTGAGTGACAGAAACTGCAGTGCACGTACACGGGGGCAGAATGCTGATGGCCGTATTGGGAAGTAGCCTCTGCTTCCTCTTTCGTGTCTGATCAGAGAACAGCAGAGGGGTCTCATGATTGCAGGGTATTTATAGGGACGAGAGGGTACATCCTCTCCCTGCCACTCTCGGCAACCCAAGAACGCAGCTTTAAGGCAAACGCACGCACGACCCCAGGTCCCCGTTCACGTGTCTGTTACCTGCTCCTGCCTCTGATGCTCGATTGTAGAGACCCTCTCAAACATATCATGGGTTCATTCGTTGTTTTTGTGTTGTGTATTAACGGTGGTGGGTGAAAGGCAATGGGGGTGGTATGGGCGGGAATGGATCTGTGGGTTTGCGCCTGTATTACTGGGAGCCGTGAAATAGCAGTGTTTCTGGGGGCTGTTGGAGATTCTGTGAATGGGGCGGGGGACTGGGCAGGTCTGGGGGCCGGGGGATTGGGCAGGTGTGGGGGGGGGGCGGCGGGGGATTGGGCGGGTGACTGATGACTTGTCAAGTTTTCCAGTAATTATCTTCTGTGTACTTTTGTATTTTATGGAGGGGGCGGGGGAGTTGGGTTTCAAGTTCTTTGCAATCAGCTCTTGCATATTTTACACGGATCTCTTGGCATCTTGGGTTCAGATCTGAAACCACCCCCTCACCCTACTGTAGCAACATTTGTGACTGTGATCACCTCGGGTGGCATAAACTGAAAGGAAGAGAGACACAGTGTTAAAAATGCTCTGGATTTTTTGTACAAGCTGGCCAATGTGCAGTTGCATCATGATGCAGGAACTTTCCAGGTTTGACCGTGGTTGCAGTTATGGTCAGATTTAGTGTTACACATTCGGCTAGGTCCCACTTCAGGAGGTTGGATTTTGAATTCAAAAGTACCCAATTGAGCACGCTTCAGAATACAACCAACTTCGTTGTTCTGGTTAACACCTTCATAATGTGATATTTGAAAGATCCCCAAGAGACACAAAAAGCCCAGGGCCTCCATCCTTTTCCTCCATCCTCTTCTGCCAATGTCACCTGAAGTCCTCTGACGTCAAACTGGGCAAGGGGAATAAATGATTGGCCTCGGAGATAGCCAATGTTTGAGGAGCTTTTCAAACTGAGGTAATCACAACGATAACCTCTGAATAGCAAACTGATATGGGTGCCAAATCTGAAGACGTGCGAAAGGCCTATCAATATCATCGCTGGTAATGGATTGCTCGCAAACTTTGACCGCCAGCTTAAATGAAAGCTCCATGTGGTAGATAATAGACAGGAACCTACCCCACTGAGAAAAAAAAGAGGACACAAAACCACAGCACACAGAGGAGAGGGGCAGATCAGCAAAAACAGCTTTTTGGATTGTTGTTCCCTTGGTTACAGAGCCAACGGCCAATGGGGTCACCTTCAGTCATCTGGGTTTCTTTCCGCAGTGCAATTGCTGTCTTTTTTTTTCTTTTCTTTTTTTGTAGTTCATTAAAAGACCGTAGAAACAAATACATTCCTTATTAAAATGATGAATTGTTTCCCTCCATGACATGGCACAGAACTTTGAGGTGTTCCAACCGATCGCTTTCTGATGATAGACTCATTTTACTGTCAACAGGAATTTAGCAGAAAGCGCAAAGAGAAAAGAAAGTGCCTGCAGATCCTAAGCAGGCTTTTGAGGTGCACTGTCATTATGAAGGCTGTTTCCTTCAGTTCCAGCCAGAAAAGAAAGAAATGGAGAAAATGTTATTTAGAAAATATAATGTCAGTATTGTACAGTACTGGAAAACAAATTGTTAGCCCAACAAAAGAACATAGTAGTTAAAACCACAGTGGTTGCGTTGAGTGCCTACATGTTCAGCCACTCACAATGCACACTGTTGCACAGTTACACAAGCAAGCGATTCTTTTCTCCGGTCGCAAAGGAAACAAAAAAAAAAGGTCCCTAAGAAAAATGTGTGAGCAATATTTGTTTGGCTTGCACAAATTTTCCTGATGTAAACAATTACTTTTTTTCCATCAACAAGACATCAATAAACTCGAATGGCCGGGCTAGCATTCAAAGAGGAAACACATGTAACATTAGCTGTCGGTAAAATTAGGAAACCAGCTGTTGCAGTTAATGGAGTTGAATCGAAAACCTCAAAATCTGCAATGCAGTGAAAATGCACCACATATCCCCTACCTATCTCCCAGTTAAATCCTGCTTTTAGAAATCACCTGGGAGATGATGAGAAGGGAATGCAACACACATGCTTGAAATTATATAAATCTTTTTTTATTTTTTATTTTTCTGGGTTTCACTTTTTACGAGCAGGATTTTGCAGCGGCGTCTTATTTTTGTAAAGCGGTCACTTGCCCCTCTCCTTATTCTGCCAAATTAATTCTATATGGATGTTTCATGCATCGAACTGAGAGGCAAAACAGGATGAGCGTATGTAGCATTATGTCATTTTTTTCCCCCCCCGTTCCCGAAGGTGCTATCAATGTTATTGGTATTATTATTTTAGTATCAAACTCAATTCCAGCATCAACTCTGGCAGCCGTGGCAGTTTGCTATTGTTCTCAGGGGTGGATGATATAGAGTAAACATTCTGTCCGCTTTGAACTCCGCAGAAAGCCGGGGAGGCCGCGGGCGGGAATCTTTTTGAGTCCGGCTCCAAGCGATGATGCCGCTGTTTGATTCATTTTGCCTGCCGGCTTTTGGGAAATTGTGCTGACATCGGCTTGACATCTGGACATCCTGCGCCGGCCTGTCGATACGCCGGTGAGTTACGGTGCCGAAGCGGCCGCGAGCCAAGGATACCGCGCGGGGCCCACACAGCGCTCGCTGGGTTTTTTCCGAGCGCGCCCCGTCACGAGCGTCGCGTCCGATTCGGGGACGATGACGTCGTCTATCAGGGTGGGGGGTGGGCGGGTGGGGGGGTGAGGGGCGAGGGAGGGAGTCCAGGAGAGGGTAGCGCGAGGCTACTCGCGGCGGCGCTGCGTTAGCCGCGCGCCGCGCAGCAGTGTCTGCGGGGGGCCCGGGGTGTCAGAGCCGCCTCGTCGGATGTGCAAGGCTGTTAACTGCAGTCCAAAGATCGCCCTGCGCTCGCGGCCGAGGCGGACGTTAGCGGAGTCGGCGGTGACGTGTTCCTGTGGCCGACGGGCGGCCCGCCGCGCGGGGCCGTAGGTGCAGGTCGGGGGCGGGCCGGTGCTGCTGGAGGCCTGCCCAGTCACAGCTCACTTTGGACGCGCTGCGATAGCGCGCGGCCGGCCGCCAGAGCGGGAAATTTGGGCTCGGGCCCAAGCGGTACCTCACCTATCTGGCGATAGGACTGGGTCCAGAGGGCCTGTCCTCAGCTGCTCTCCGTAACCTTGGCTGTCGACGCTGGCGCTCAGGAGTCCCCAAAAAAACCCATGCCATTTTCACGCCGTCCCAGCATGCATCGCGTGAGCGCCGCCGTTTGCATCACCGGCGAAACGAGCCTCTCGGCGCTTCCCTCCAGGGCGACCGAATGACCTTACCGCCGCAACGTATGTCCAGCTCTCCGCAGATATTTTATCGCTCTCGGATTTGAAATTCGCTCATATTCACATTTGGACGTCGTTAAGTGCTCTTATTTGTGAGGGGTGGGGGGGGGGGGGGGGGGGGGGTGAGGGTGGTGAGAACAGGCTCAGGGATCGCCTGAGGTGAGCAGATAAATTTTTGTGACAGAAACCCTGTCCTTCATTCAGCCTCAGGGTTACGAAACACTGAAGATAAAAACCATTGAAGTGTCTTTTCCTTCATCTCTCTAATGGTTTTCTTACTTCTTTCTACAGCGCTTTGACCCACTTCCTGGTTGGCCTGAGGAAGGTATTCCTCGAAAAGCCAGTTGAGGATCTAGTGCGCATAAATGTGATTCGCTGCGTGCGGCTTGTTTCAGGGGAATGGATCCCGGATAATCTTTAGTCTTTCTGTTGAGTTATCTGTAAGAAAAAAAAAGAAAAAAAAAGCTAGTTAGCACTTGTCTCTGGAGGTAATGAGCACATCAGTGCCACACTCACACAGTGTGCTGTTTGAACAATGAACAGCAGGTGTGCAATGATGTGGTCTTGATAACCTGCAGTAACCCGCGAACACCAGTAGAGGGAGGCAGTCTGCAAATGACCATGGCCAGGACCCTGGAGCCGAACTCTGCGCTGCACCCTATTTCTTACGGTCTCTGGTTGCACCACGGTAACTCAGTCTGCTATAATGGAGCTGTTGCGTTTTGGGTTTAAAGCGTAGGTTTGTAATGATGTACCCATCTCTTATACTTCAGACTATTCATTTACTGGCTTTCGTTTTCTGGTGACGGTGAAGCCGTGTGTAAATCTGAGGGCTGTGTTCTGTTCTGTGACCCCTCAGCAGACTGTGGCCTCTTATTCCTCTTGTGCAGATGCGCTGCTGGCAGAAAGCAACCCTCAAGTCACGCCATTCCAAGTTCTTTATTTGTGAAGAAGCAAGTCCCAAATGAAAGCCATCCCAGGCCACGGTCCAATCACACACCAGCTGGTCACGTTCGTGCAACTGGATAAACAGAGCCCCCTACTGCGTTGCGTACGCCGCTCCGTGCTGTTTCATCAATAACCCGTTTCTGAACCCATCTTCAGATTCCATTTTCGGATACCGTCGAGTCTCTTAAAAGCCATTTACATGCGCAGGCTTGGAAGAGGCAAACCACCATGACACTCCATAATCTCCATGGAGGTGGCTGATAAGTAAGTGTATACCTCTGATGGAACTGCATGACCCTAATTGTATTTTAAATAAAATATGTGTTTGTTTGTTTTGTGTTTTTTTTTTTTGTATGTTTGCTTCCTTGTTGCCTAGCCGATGTGTAGAAAGCGATCACTTAAATCATATTTTAGCGTACTTTTGCAGTTCAGTTGAGCAGGTTCAGCTTTTAAAATGTCTCCTAATTATCAGTCATTTAAAATCTAGCTATTGTTCTTTGACATTCACTTTGACAGACGTGAGAACAAATGAACATCCATAAATATGTTTATATGACATTGTAATGGTGCCAGACTAAATCTAACACATTTTTAAAGATTTTTACACTAACAAGACTGCAGTCATGTCTCTTCACACGTGCACACAGACGAGATGCTGTTGTCACAGACTGTTTAAACTGTGAGTTTGGCAGCGTTTTTGGCGGAAAGGGGGCCACTCCTTCGCGTTCGAGCCGACGGTCGTTCGTTAGGCCCGGTTCCCGATTGTTTTCATTCCTCACGCTCGCTGAGCTTCGCATTTCGGCATCGCGTCTATCTGTGACAAACAGCCGTGGGCCGCGGCAAGCTCGCGAAGGCCTTTTTACGCGGTGCATCAGGCGTCTGAATCACCCGCTATTGTTCTCTGGATCTCGACTGTGGTGAGCTTTTCCTTCTGCTGAGAATGACACGCTATGTACTTCCGCACCCCCCCCCCCCCACCCCCCCAATTCCCAGCCAGCCCACACAACCAATCATGTGCAGCCCTGTGGTTTACTCTTTAAAGGTTAACCAATGAGGAGGCCTGACGGAAAGTTACTGTAACGAGCCATCGGGAGCTCTGTGCTGCCCATCCTGAGGAAATGGTTTCAGAGCAGCGATGGCGGTGTGTGACAGGTTCCCTGACAGAAAGAGGCAGTTAGGGCAGCGCAAACTGCGGCGTTTGGAGCACTGGGCCCCCACGCTCGCGAAACACGATTTTGAATTCTGTGTGAGAATTCAGCCGGCGTAACACATGTCTTTCCCTCCTCGTCTTCTCCAGCAAAACTGCCGGTGAAGCCCCACAGCTGTACACGCGGATTCCTGAACGCATACGAGATAAAACCACTCCAGCGGCTAGCAAGAGCGTGAGCTAAGCAGACCGCGATGTCCAGATCGAGAGGGGTTCTGAGTTGGCGTTTCTGCGTTTTCAGTCTTCTAACACAACCCCCTTTTTGCCCAAACACTGGAAAGCAGAGACATCTGAATGTGATCAAATAAATAAATAAACAAACCCCCCCCCCCCTCTCTACATTGCAGGCCTCTAGCTCTTGGTTATCAGCTTTCGAGAGAAGTTTCCCTTCAGCAGAACAGGACTGGCCAGATTCAGGGAGGGGAACTGCAGACCCAAGACCCAGCTGACAGTTGGATGATTCATTAATGCAAGGCAGGCCTTGGAAGGTAGGCAGCTTTCAAATCGAAAAACCTGAACAGAGTCTACATGTACATGTCATTACTGTAGACTCAGCCTTCTTCACAGTGCTAGAATTTTTTTTAAATGCCCCATGCCTAATGAGTTAAATCACAAATAAAATCCCAAAACTTTCTTACGCAGGACCCTTTGTTTAGTAACTTATCCCAAAGTCGTTGTCGTGTTACAGATCTAATGCTTTGTAAACATTCTTTTGAAAGAGCCACACAATGAACCATGTGAAAAACAGCAGTGAACTTGAAAGACAAGCTCGGGCGCAATGGGCCCATGTAAAACCTGTCAGATTTGTCAAACGATGCGTACGCGAGTGGGTAACGTTGTTTTCGTTTCATTATAGCGCTCCCATGGAAACCTGGTCCCCTTGGAAACCAGGCGGATTTGCTCGGATTTACACCCGGCAGTTAGGGTTAGGGTTCGGGTCCTATTGGGCCCAGGAGGCCTATTTTCAGTTTTTCTCAATGGATTGTGCCGTTCGCTTCCGTTTAATGTTTACCTATGTTGTATCAGTGACAACGACAACAAGAATCTTATAATAAGGACGTCATGTAGGCATGATTGCATGTGCTAGTTATGGATTCATAACTCTCAGGTTCTCTTTGTGTGTGTGTGTGCGTGTGTGAGGTCTCTGGTGCTGTGTATGTACAATGCCTTCATACCCATAAATAATTTTAATATTTTCGCTAATCTATAGCGATGTCTGGTCAAAGTGTTGACTTAGCAAAATATACAGCTACTGCAGAATGTTATTTCCGAGCAGCTGCTCTGCGTAAAATTCTAGAAGGGGGCTGTGGTAACAATCTTATGCCCTGGAAGGGGTTGGGGAGGGCGGCAAGGGGGCTGAACTGCCCAATCTCACGTCAAAGAAGGAGAGTGGGAAAGACATGGTGATATCGAGAGATATCGAAATTCATTCATTCAGAGCAAGGGGAAGACTCTGGAAATCATGCGGAAGAATGGCACTCCAAGAGTGAGATGCAGGGAATTCCACCTGTCTGTGAAGATGTCTGTGATGGTGTTTGAGGATTTCTGGAAGAGGCTTCCCGGCTGGTCTCTAATGACTGCCTCTTCTTGAATCCCGTCTCTCCTGAGTGTGTTACATCTCGCAAAACTGCTGACAGGACGTGCCGATAAGTCACATGAAAAATGATGGTTCCTGTGTAGGCTTAACAGCGAAACGGTGGTTCCTGTGTAGGCTTAATATTCAAACGCTAGGCTAAAGCCTGTTTAGTGGCTGGACTAACCATGAGAAAGCATGTTTTAAGTGCGGAGTATGCGAGGAGCATAAAGTGCTCAGTGTTAAGACGTGACTCTTGTCGATAATGCCATTCCTGAACAGATTTGCTTGGTAAAAATACATGAATATCCTCACACACACGCTGGCCGGGGGGCTATTAATACCCTGTAATCGGGTAATTGCTGACACATTTCCATGTAAAGTGCCTTAGTGTGAATTTGAATTACTGCATGACGTAAAGCTTCTTAAACCACCCCCCCCCCCCCCCCCCCCCCCCCCTTTCAGTGCATTAAAGTAGTCAGCTGTTATGTCCGACCTCCCTATGATGCTGTTTATGTGGTGCTTATGCTGCTTTGGTAGTGAAAAAACATGGAAGTACCAAACACATACTGACACATAGGCATGGCACATATGCCTACGTTTTATTTATAGACTTGTAGCATTTTATTTACAGTGTATTTATTTACTATTAATTACATATTAAGTTATTGTTTATATGGCAAGACTACAGTTGCTCAATAGTGAAAGAAGCCATAGGTTTCAATGGCATTAAGGAATTTGTGTAAAGAAAAACGTTTGACTGGGGAATAATTGGGGAGTTATATTGTAAGAAATTTAACAGTACACAAATACCTCATTGTTTGTTAGTTATAACACTTGAAGTAGTACTAAGTATATGATTAATTTCTAGTTAATTAAGAGTATATTGTGCACTAGAACTATATTGAAAGGACTATATGAGCTATCAAGACACTATGTTTGGTTGCATTGCTGCATTCAGCAAAAATAAAAATTCAAGTCAAAGAAACAACAACTTTGAACACGTGGCCCATTAAACCATATTTGAATGTGATGATTATCACAGTAGTTTCACCGCAGCCGTGTCTACAAGGAGTGCCAGGGTTGGTCTGAAACCTGCTAAGTCCTCTGGGATTTTTACTGATGGCAAAGCCCTTGCAGGGAATTAAGAGCAATTACCTCTTGTCTGGTTTGTGGCTTCTTCTTGGCTGGCGGAGCATCAGTGTTTTTGTTATGGTTTTTCTTTTTTTTTTTTTTACGAAAACGACTCAAAACAAAGGTGTCTGGACTTCCTTGACTCATATCACATCCCACGCGTGCTGCACAATGGAGCAGCCCCTAAAACAACAACATCATCAGCATCACAGAAATCTTCTTTGCTTTGTGTTTTCTGAAAAATGCACATTCCTAAATGAGCAGATCATACTCAAAATTCCTACTGAAACCGATGGGTTCACGGTATTCCAGCTCAAAAAAGGGTTGTGCATAGTACCCTTTGATTGCAACATCTACAAATGGTGGTAATAACACCTGGAATTGGCATTTGCTATTGTACCTATCAACACAATGACCTGGAGAGACACTCAAATTCTTCATTTTGCTATAACATTTTAGGAATAAAATATAAAAACAGCCATATGCGAAATAGCACAAATGAGCTTTTCAACTTGCATTTTACTTTGTAGTTTTATTGTAATCATTATAGTGCCCTACCTACATTTTTTTTTTCTTTGTCTTTGTCTTGGGCCTTGATCTGTATTCGTATACTCATGTGGGCAGAACAGTAATATGGCAGCCCTTTAAAGCAGGTTTACCATCTTTTCCAGTTCATAAAGCACTAAATATTGCTAGCGCTTGGACAAGGTAGCAGAACGGCTGCTTCCAGTGCGAACCTTTCTGTGCCAGCAACGTTGAGTTGTGCCATGAACAGAATAGGCCTATTCCCCCGGAATTACGATACTTATCATGAACATATAATCTTCTGGTCTTTTCTTGCGCTTTTAAAAAAAATAATATCTCATGTGCCCTTTTGCTTTGTGTCCTCTTCTCCCCCAAAGCTGGCACCAGTGTGCCTGTTAATCAAATAAAGGTACAAAGCAAATAAAATTAAGTAATAAAAAAAATAAAATAAATAATACAGCATTCCCCGCTGTGCTGCCGTCTGCCAGCGTTCGCTAGCCATTCCAGAGCGAGAGATCTGCGGGGGCGGACTCGCTTGGAACCGTTTCTTGGGGTTAGACGAGTGAAATGGACTCCGAACCGTTGAGAGGAGCCAGGATTGAGAAAGAGGAATGTTGGGGGGAACATGTAGTTTGCTGCCTTTTGGACAGAAGAGTGGACAGAACCCCAGATGAAATAAAACCGTTCCTTCTCCATCGGAAACGTATGGAAGGAAGGCATCTGGGTGAGCTGTTCTGAGCTCCTCACTGCAACCTCTAGTTCAGTTTCTGCCCTTTGTAACTTCTCTAAGTGTTGATATGAAGCCAACAGCCAGATTACCTCATATGTGTGTTTCTGTTACTATAATAACTGTGTTCCAGGGAACCTCAAACAGAATGTGCATCGTTTACGGTATATGATATATCTGCCAAGTAACTCTTGCAGGGCTGCTCAGTTAACTAAAAAAATACTCAGTAATGAATTCCATTATCTGTATGAAGGTGACAGTGTAATTCTTTACACAACACGCATGCACATACTCCCACACACACACACACACACACACACACACACAGATCTACAGTATGCCTGCACTCACAGATAAAATCAAACATACATATAAACATAAACACACACACACACCTCTCCTCCTTTCATTATCCCAGTAGTCTAGCATGAGCACACAATAAAGCAGCTTCCTAATGACAGAACCCTATGTGCTCATGAGTACGGGCTTGCCCACTAACCTGCACCAGCCTACCACACCTGACACACCACGCTTTTACTGTGCCCAACTTTATCTCAGTCCTGTTTTGGAAACATCCCTGAGGAACTGAATGAAGAATTAACACTAAGTAAGAGTATAATTTGCGTGGCCGATAGTCTGACAGTCTTTCATCTTCATCTGGTTTTTTCTTGAGAAATACATTGATACTGTTGTCATTCACATCTGTGGTTAAAGTATTTCTCATACAATAATAGTGCTTTTTTTAAAAAGAATTTTAAACTCGGTTCAAAAGAGCTTGCCACGCTACTGAAAAGTTCAGCATTAGGTTCTGCTGAAGTATTGCAAATATAAAATCATTTGCCTGTTAGCCATGGTAAAGATTCATATCTGAACGTTAAAGGTTCCCAGAAATGCTAAGGTTTTAAACTGCTTTGGACAGCAACTAGCAGAGGTCAGTGATTAAACAGAAAATCAAAAAGCAAAAAAGCTACTTAAGTGAATCCTGGAGTCCCTTGTTTTTTAGCTCTGGGCTCTGACCTATTACATGTGCTCTGGATCAAACCCGGACTGGAGTGCCCTTTCAATTGGTTTAATGAAATTGGACACAAATGGTAAGTTTTTTGTTTCAGAGTCAGGAAACATAGAAACAATGTAAAGCTAACTGCTTGGATCTAAGCAACGTAAAAAAAATAACGCTTGTGGCATTGATCCTGTGGGATTCTCACATATCATAACTAATACTGGTGCAAAACAAAAACACAGACGTCAGGGGTACAGTACATAGATGTTTGTAACAATTGCCACATGTTGCTTAACTCATGCAACCTGCAAAAGAAGCGTCGTTCCAACTTCTTGGGCATAATTCACTTGAGCATACCACTTATGTGAGATGTCAGGAGGCCGGGAACAAAGACACCAAATGAGAACCTACAAGCTGTGCTATAGGAGCGGAATATTGTGGTATTAACCTCTGTAATTGGATGATTCTCCCTGAACATGGAATAAGTCAAGTCAATGACTTTCAGTCCGCTGGTGAAGTGTCAGATAATGTAAACCCCCCCCACCCCCCTACCCCCCATTGCCGTGTGCATAGTCTGCCACCTAGTGGTTGAGAAGCAAGATGGCATTGCAGCTTAACTTTGGATACGTTCAGCGCTTTAACTGTTGTACCTTCGGACTGCAGTTGTTCCCTGGGTATACAAGAGCTGTCACCCTGGAGCCAAAACTCCTTTAATGGAGAACGTATTGTACCAACATGCATGGTTCCTTCTACTGTTTGATCATTTGAATGGAGACTGTGGATATACTTTTATTGCATGCTAAAAAAGAAATACAAAGTCAGTTATATGGACATTTCCATTGAGAGCTCTCAGTTAGACCAAAATATAGGTCACTGTACCCCATATCAGATGGAAGGACCGTAAAGCAGTAATGTTAAACTGAACCTTTTTTTATTTCCAAGAGCGGCTTTATTGTCTAATTAATCATTATTTACCGTCTGCACGCGATGTTGCGTGCAGCCTCTATCAGAGAAGTGTCTGCTTAAGAAGACGGAGAAGTTCATGTTGGATCTTGACCAGGCCTTTCAAACTTCGGTGCAGAAATATAATATTGTCCTTATCGTGTTCCACTGAATCACTGAAAAGGAGAGATGGATGGCCGTGGAGTTCAGTACCAAAGTACCCAGAATGTTGAAATATTCCCCAGACCTGAGGGGGGGTCATCTATCAGAAGATATGTTTTTTTTTTTTTTTTTTAGATTTTCAGCACGCGTTTTGATTTCGAAATGGACATTTGGCCCCTTTGATATTTTAGTGTGCCCAGCGGAGGGCCAGAGAGGTTAATTGGCGCGTGCGACTTCGGCTTTGGGGGGTGTGTTGGCAGGCCGGGAGGGTGGGGGGGCGGGGGCGGGAGAGCGTGAGGTCTTCCAGCACTTGGGGAAGGGTAGAACGAGAGGCCAGGCCAGGCCAGGCCAGGCCAGAGCTCGGCCCATCAGCGAGGTTTAGCCTGGTCAGCAGGGGCCCCTGGCCGGGAGAGCGGCGGCGGCCAGCACGCGCGTGCGTGTGTGTGTGTGTGTGTGTGTGCGTGTGTGTGTGTGTGTGTGTGTGTGTGTCTACGGGCCCTCCGTGGTGAAGCAACACCGCCACGTTCCCTTTCGCCACTCGACCGGCTGTGCTTTGCGCCGCGCCTCCGCTCCAAAGCGCGTTCCGGCGTGGGCGTGCGGCGCCCCTCGGGGTCCGGGGGGGGGGGGGGGGGCAGAGGGTCGCCTCAAAAGCGATTTCACCCACGGACGCTGCGCTACGGCCAGGGGGCTGCCATTGCCCCGGCTTCCATCCATCCATCCATCCATCCGCGATCACCCCCCTGTGGCTGCTGATTGGTGCACGGATTTTGGACGAGGCCCAATCAGATGAGAGGGAGTCCCCGGGCGCACGTGGCAGGAGCCTGTTGCTCAAAGCCTGCTGGCCTGGGCTCAGGCCCCACAAGTCCTGGCTCCTTTCCTGTGTTCTGCTCGTCCCTGGACAGGGCTGGGGGTGACGTGTCCGGGGGGGGGGGGGGGGGCGACGTGTCCGGGGGGCGTGGGGGTCAGGGCAGGGGGGGCTCCCGAACAGGCTGCACACGCACAGACAGACCCCGAAACACCGTTCCAAGCAGCCTGACCCAGCCTGCTCCTCTCTGATTTGGGACAGGGGAGCTTTTCCTCTTCTTTCACGTCCTTCCCTGTGTCCCATTTGCGGTCAGACATTAATCTGATGGTTGTTTTTTGCTGGTCAAGAGGTATGGGCCTTTTTTTTTTACCCTTTTAAAAATGGAATTCACTCTATGATTGTTATTTTTTTTTTTTTTGTTGTTGCGTTTTATGTTGTTGATGATGATGATGATGATAGGGCTGGTGGTGATTTTGATGTTGTTTTGTAATTTCAGGAATTTAATTTCTGTACATTAAGGAAACATGTCCCCCTCAGAATGAATTACTGTGACCATTTATATGGTGCACTCTCACTTTAAGGACAAAATTGAGATGTGACCCCCCCTATGAGGGTCCAGTATTATGTTGGTGTTTACATCTACCCAGGGGAAGGATTTGGAGAACTTGTGAGCAGCAAGCACAAACGATGATGCATCATCACAACACGTTATTGATTACGACTTGCTTGTGTTTTAGTTTGAATGTAGATCTGGTTTCACACCAGGTCTAAGGACTTTACTTTGCATCATTTTGCATTCGTTTCCTTAGAAGGCACAAGGGAGTTATGAGATGGATTTAACATTTAAAAATCAACATCAGGTCAATGTTTGGGGGCATTTTGTACAATGTCCTTCAAAATGGTATGGATAAAATACATTTTAAAACTCCAGTGAAATTGACACTAATGGTTAATGGTTAATTTAACCTGTTGATTGTTTTTAGAGGAAAGCCCCAGTTTTGCATTGCAAACAGGCCTTCGTATGTTGCTCTGGAATGACCCCTATTGGGTGCAGTTTGCAGAGTGTATGTCAAGTAACTCAAAAGCAGCGTGTACGGCGACGTTATGTCTCCAAATTGTTACCCAATTATATCTATTCTTATTTTCAGTTTAAAGTACCTCCTGTGCCACCTGAGACTACTGCGTGCAAGGAAACAAGTACTGCATAAATCTGATACGTTTACAATTGTAACAAAAACTGTAGAATGAATCTGTTCATATGCACGGTCCTCTGGAAACATAGCATCGCTGAGAAACCTGCATTGGAGTTACTTGAAGTGCATTTTCCTCCTTCAGACCACAAATCTCTGAACGCCTCAAGCCAGTCATTATAAAGTCACCATATATCACCAGAAATTTGTGTATACTTCCATAAAATCCTGCATCACACACTAAGCGCTGTCTGGCGTAATCAGAAACAGAAAGTGAACTATCCCTTTAAGGTGTTTCAGATGTTCGGGATATAGGATGAGGGCCAGAATTACCCAGCCAGATCGAGAGAGAATTTGTCCAGGGACTGGAGAGACACCCATGCCCTTTGTAGTGAACAGCCTGAGAGTTTTTTTACTTTAGTTTTTGTCTCATGCAACAACAAAAAAAAAAAAAACGTAAGTTGATTGGCCGTTGACTCTTTTCGTGACTGAATAACTTTGGCCAGTGAATGTTTTGGCTTCCCGGTCTTTAATCACCTTGTCTCAATGCGATTCTTATTCTAGAGTCTGTCTGGCTGCTGCACAACGAACCAGATCAAACAGGAGGTTTTTCTTTGGTTCGGGCTGTTCTCCTGACTTGAACTGAGGTATTGGATTGGATGGATGTGTGTGTGGTGCATTTTGATGTGAGGTCTGGTTAAGCAGTCCCCACGGGATATCGATGATGTGCGTATTATGTGATTGTTTTTTTGACCTCTGAAGCATAGGTATGTTTAATTTCAATTTTGGCAGAGACACAATGCTGGACCACCTGGTATCGTGTAGTCAAACATCAAGTCTCACAAGCATGCTAGGCATTCTAGAAATCACATCATATAAAAATATCGGTGGTGACGTGTTTCATTCTCTGTCTTCCCTCAAACCTATGCATATGTTCTGAAGTTTGGACTGAGTGGACTGGGAAGGATGATGAGGATGATGATGAAGATGATGATGAAGATGGTGATGATGATGATGATGATGATGATCTTGTAGCTGCGCTGCACTGTGCCTCTGGAATCCAATCCCCAGCCATATCAGAGGTGCAGCTACAATTGGTTCTTTTAAATCGTATCTTAAAACTTACTTTCTTACTTACGTTCTCATGTGCCTATCCCTCTTAGGTTATTTATTTATTTATATTTTTTATTTATTTTTTATTGTAAAGCGCCCTGGGATGTACACATGAAGAGTGCTATATAAGAGCTTATTGTATTGTATTGTATGATGATGATGATGATGATAATTATTTTTATTTTTCATTCAGTGCCATGTATCATAAAAATGTCCAGCCTGTGTGCACTTATAAGACACCATTCATTTAAAAAAAGGCAAATCAAAGATATACACCATCCAAGAGGCACTGACATAAATTATAAAGATGAGGAGGATGAACCAGTCGAAATGTCGTCCTCGCTGACACGGACAGAACCATTCTCGCAGTTCTAACACTTCACCACAAGAGGGTGGTATAGTACTTTCAGAGCAGAGTGAGACCGTGGACGTATAACCTGTTAGCTGTCTACAAGATCACGTCCAGGTAAATTAAGAGTTTGCATTCCATAGGAAATTCATATGAGTTTTTTTAAAAAAGGCCGATGCTTTTATTCAGAAAACATAGATATTCAAATATTTCATGTTTTTAATTTATTTATTCATGTTTTTTAATGTTTTAAAAACGTTTAAACGCTTGTTTTCACGAGGTCATCCACAACAGTAGATGGCAGACAGTTTGCAATAAAAGGACAGTTTAAATTGTTTGAGCAAGAAGTTTGAACCTGTCGGGCCACTGTCGTTGTAGTAGCAAAATGGCGTCTGACAGTGATGGTGAAGAAGATTTTGTGACTTATGGAACCCCTTTAGAACCTCTCGAAGAAGGTATTGAAACATTTATAACGTATATTTTCCAGCGGTCGTTTGTAGTAAGTGTTATTTCAGAATTATTGGTTGGCAGTATAGTTCCCGTCTTTCAGTAATCGCTAATAAGTGGTGAATGCTCACACTAGCCCGCTAGTTCGCTATCGTGCATGTCTTGCTAACTTATGCTAGGTATATTTAGTTGCTTGGGTAGCTAGTTATTAGCCAGATAGGATAATCTATTCCAACTGAAAGTCAACTAGCTAGGTACCAGCAGCAGTCTGCACTTTGTCAGTAGCTAATATTAAATCGATGATCAGATAAGTATAGCATGGTAGCTCGCCAGGTGATGTTACCGTAAAATTTATTTTCACCATGAAGAATCCCTAACTTGTTTGCATTCTGGGCGTATGTGACTACAAAGTGAATCTAACGCCGTTTTCGTCACAGCACTTTAAACGCCAGCTCTTCTAAAACTTAGCTTGAAGAGTGTCTGACCCGCTAGCGTAGACATGTTTTAGCACGGCGGTACAATTAGAAATAACATCTTTGGGGGGAAAGGCTATATGCTGTCACTATATTTAGATCGAGCCTACCATGCATACAAATAATTAAATAACAATCGACAGTCACCCCCTCAAAGTGACCGAATATATCATGTCAGGAAAATGACACTGTTAGCATTGAAGGCGATAGTCATACTGTAGCGTTACTCATTTAAAGATGACTCTGATGTTTATTTTCGAAGAAGGTGCAGTAGTGTGGACGCAATTTTGTCATAGGTACGTATGCTATGTGCACCAAGATGTTGTTAGCTGGTCGTCTTACTTTATGCTGTAATATTGACGTCAGAATCAATTAAGTTATTTTGCACGCTTGTGCCCTTAAAGAGATGTGAATCAGGCGTGTTTATTTCAGGGGTTTGCTTGTGTAAATAGTATCATTTGTGCGTTATTTCTATGTGAAGGTGAGCCCCTGAGGAAGCCGATCCCAATTCAGGATCAGATGGTCAAGGATGAGAAGGGACGCTTCAAGAGGTTCCATGGAGCCTTCACGGGTGGTTTTTCGGCTGGCTACTTCAACACTGTGGGATCCAAAGAAGGTTTGTGGTTGTTTTCTATTTTATTTATTCTCTGTATTATTTGTTGTTTGGTTGATTGGTGAACCATGTGTACTTGAAATTCTGCATTGTGTCGCAGTAGAAGGGGTGTTTACCTCAAAGCATCGGGTGAATGATATGGACTGCACTTAAATACAAACTCGAGACACAAACTTCTGTTTTTGTAGGATGGGCACCATCGACTTTTGTGTCGTCACGACAGCAGAAAGCGGAAAAACAAATGGTCAGACCTGAAGATTTCATGGATGAGGAGGTAACATTTTGGGCCTTGATTTTTTAAAATTGCTTTGGTCAGGGAACTGTATTTCATTTTCTAAACCAAATGAACATCTGTCAGATTTTGGTAGTGAATTTTGTTATTGCAGACAGGGAGACGGTTAAGTGTTAGCAGTTCTCACCCAAAACAAATGTATTTTTAATGACTGACCAGTTCTTCCTCCTAACATGTAGATCCATGCTTCACTAATTCTTCCTGTTCTTGTAACTGTTTGACATTCACTGTAGGATCTTGGTGAGCACGGCATAGCGCCCCGCGAGATCACCACCACGGATGACTTTGCGTCCGGGAGACGGGACCAGGTGCGGGACAAGGCCCGGGCAATCACCGCTCTCACCGCGCCCATCCCGGGGGACACTGTGCTGGAGGACCTTGTTGCTCCGGCCAGGTGCAGTGTGTGCATCACACTCACGCAGAGTCCTGTTAGGATAGCTGTGCCCAGGATGTAACAACAATGTTCAGATACTCTGCTGAACGTGTGGGCCCGAGGAGTGGAGTCTGTATGATTGTCAGAGGAATGATGTATGACAGAGGAGTGATGTGTGTATGCTGTGTGAGAGGAGTGATGTGTGTATGCTGTGTCAGAGGAGTGATGTCTGTATGCTGTGTCAGAGGAGTGATGTCTGTATGTTGTGTCAGAGGAGTGATGTGTGTATGCTGTGTCAGAGGAGTGATGTGTGTATGCTGTGTCAGAGGAGTGATGTGTGTATGCTGTGTCAGAGGAGTGATGTCTGTATGCTGTGTCAGAGGAGTGATGTGTGTATGCTGTGTCAGAGGAGTGATGTGTGTATGCTGTGTCAGAGGAATGATGTGTGTATGTTGTGTCAGAGGAGTGATGTGTGTATGCTGTGTGAGAGGAGTGATGTGTGTATGCTGTGTCAGAGGAGTGATGTGTGTATGCTGTGTCAGAGGAGTGATGTGTGTATGCTGTGTCAGAGGAGTGATGTGTGTATGCTGTGTCAGAGGAGTGATGTGTGTATGCTGTGTTTCAGGACTTCAGTGGGGGTTGAGCTGCTGAGAAAGATGGGGTGGAAAGAAGGGCAGGGTGTGGGGCCCCGTGTGAAGAGGAAACCTGCCAAACAGAAGAACGGTGAGTCCTCCTTTTACCAAAACATTTAACCTGTTTAACCAATAGCCTAAACAAATCCGTTTCCCTATAAATTAATCATGTAGTTAAATCAAATGGGTTCATTTCTCTCTGTTACAAAGACTCTTGCCCATTTACTGTCTCATTTGGCACTCTTCTCTGTTTCTCACAGATGCTGGGTTAAGAGGGTATGGTTGTGCTTTGCCACCGAATGGATCTGAGGAATCTGAGGTACCTGTGACTTCGTATGATGTTGTTGCACTGGGCTGAATGCTCATGTGTCTGCATAAATCAGGCATCATTATGGGTTAAAAAGTTGTTGGAAAATGGCCTTTGGGAGGCAGTGGACTAGGAGTGGAAAAGTCCAGGGTCTCCTGACACTTTGGTGGGCGCTGGTTGATGACCTCACATCAGTAACTCTTTGTTGCATCTACAAGATTCACTTTTCAGAAATTGTCACAAGATATCTACATACTTACCTGTGTATTCACCATGGTTGTGATGAAATTAGGGGATGTCCCCAGATGAATGCCTCTCAGAGGAAAGAGTGTGCAGAATATTAAGTAATATCTTTGTCCGCATAATTTACTATCTTGTTATATTAATCTATGCCTTCATTGAGATTTACTATTTATGGTGTTGAACTTGTTAATATTTTGTAAATATTAGCATGGTTATTAAATACCCAGCTGAATGACTGTTGTTGGTGTGGACTTGGCAGGAGGAGGAGGATGAATACGTCCCTGAAAACGTGACGTTTGCGCCGAAAGACGTCATGCCCATCGACTTCACCCCCAAAGACGACCTGCACGGGCTGGGGTACCGGGGCCTGAACCCGCAGCAGGCGCTGGTGGGCGGGTCCGGGGCGGGGCACTTTGACCTCTTCACCCTGGACTCGGACAGGGCCAGCAGCCTGCTGGGCGACTCCGGCCCTAAAAACAGGCGGAGGGGTGGGGTAGCGGGTCAGGTCAGTCCCGTTTCATATCTCCATTACATTACGTTACGTTTATTAGGCAGACGCTTTTATCCAAAGTGATGTGCAGTAAGTGTGTACCGAAGGTCATTGGAACAACTACAGAACACAGGTCCGATAAGGTGCAACACTCATTATGTAAGAGTTATTCGTAGCCATGAACACATTGAAGTCCAGTTCACACAGGAAGCATAGGTCAGAAAGTTATGGTTGGTCAAACTAGGAGGCATGACGACGAGCTACATCTCCAGTGTCATACCACGTGTCAGAGTCTTTTATATTAACTCAGTAAAAGCATAATGTGGCAACGTGGCTTGTGCCGGACTGCAGATTATAAAAGTAAACATTCACTTCTGAGGCACATCTGTGAATGTCTCTACAACAGACAATGTGTGTTGTAGGCAGTTCACAGTCCAGAAACACTGAGTCAGTGGGGGTAGAGACTGGGATGGTAGTTTGTGTCTGCCCTCGCGTTTTAGCAGGATCCATGTTTAATTGTGATTTGTATTTTGCGTATTTATTCGTTTTGGACCTGTAGGCGTTTGGTGTGGGGGCGCTGGAGGAGGAGGATGATGATATCTACCACAGAGACGCCCTCTCCAACTACGACACCGTGCTGGGGGGGGAGGAGCCAGGAGACGGGCTCTTCGGCTGGACGGCGCCACAGCAGTACAGAAACAAGAAAAAAGGTACCAGCCAATCAGAAATGGACAAACCTCCTCCATTCCAAATGGCTTGCATTTACTGCACTGTGTAGGTTGTGTTTTTATTTTACATAACCCAGTGCGACTAAAATGGGTCATACGTGCACTCGTATTCACCATAATGCCAACATATACACACTACAGTAGTTGTCCTTTGTGGATGAGACAGACCTCTATGGTACGTTACTGTAATTTGATGGTTTTACGTATTTCAGACTGACTCTGAAGTCGGAACTCCTTCACGATTATTTCTATCCCATTTGAGATTCCCTCTGAATAGGTCCATTGTGTCTTATCTCCGCAAGAGCTTCCTCGATGCAACAGCAAGACAATAATCGTTTTGTTCAGCTTTGGGGAAAAAGAGACTCATTTGTACCGCTGGTGTAGCTCTTAATCAGAATAACTCCTTAATTAAAAGGATGTCTTTTTTTTGTTATACTAGCCGTAAACAAAGGCTATCGTTGTCAGGGTAGATGCCTTTACAAATGTAAGTGTGAACACGTTGGACATGAATTCTGCTTCCTCTCATTTTACAGTCTCTGTCCTTGTGTTTCTCTCTCTCCATCAGCGCCCAGTAAAGACGCAGCTTATCTGGGTAAAATACTGGAGGGCTTCACCCTGGCTGCCAACCCCGTGGACAATAAAACCGTAGGCTTTTTTATTCCTCTCAGTTTGGTATCAAAGTCTGTGTCATAAATACAGTTTTATAAATGCGTGTGAAATTGCTCTGAAGTGTCTCAGACTGTGGGGACACAGTGGTGGTACTCTTCTGGCTTGTTCAGGCATGGATGTGCTAAACGTTCAGTGTTATTAAATGATTAAAGTTAAGAGTTTGGTATATGCTGAGTGGGGGGGGGGGCGTTAAGTTTCCCTTGCAGGTTACCCGCAGTCCACACCCTTTCATATCTAACCCATAAAGGATTTATGTGTTCAGAATCTGTTCTGACATGCTGTACACACTATATTAGCTGAGATTGAGTACACAAACGACAAATAAGCAAAACATTTTAATTTGGCCACTTCGTTTTCTCTGGCTCTCTGTTTATTAAAATAAGCACTTGGCATAAGCACATGGTATTTTTCCGGTGTGTTTTAAAAAATGTATTTATTATTTGATCGTTCACGAAAATAACTCACATGGTAGTCAATAGCTGCAGGCCTAGTGTGATTTGTATCATTACATTTACTTGTGAAACATTTTTCTTCCATCAATAAGTTGAAAAGTGAGAGAATATATATTTTTACCATTAGAATCCATAGCAGAATTTTCCTAATTTTTGTATGGTCCCTCATGTTGTAGTTTTTTGTTGTAAACCCCAAAATATTTTGTGAATATTGCAGATTTTCCCCCCTCCTGTGCTCCCGCGGGACTACAGACCAGTGCACTACTTCCGGCCCGTGGTGGACCTGTCCACCGTGAGCCCCCAGGTGGCCCAGGCCCTGCAGGCGTCGGTGGGGCACCTGTCCCAGGACTCCCAGCCTCAGGGGCGTCACCAGCTCGACTCCTCTCAGCGGAGAGAGCTGCTGGGGGAGTCGTCTCTGCAAGGTACTGTACCCAACCTCCACCTAACTTACACTGCTGCACCAGGGAGCAGGTACCCAACCTTTACCTGGGTTTGAGCTGCTTCACCAGGGAGCAGGTACCCAACCTTTACCTGCGTTTGTGCTGCTCCACCAGGGAGCAGGTGCCTCCACCAGTGGTCGCGCTAGCCCGTAGAATACTGCACCTTTGGAACGCAGGACATTTCATAATCTGCGCTTTACACTAATTCCCTTTGCGTTCTGATAAAAATAGTGCTCCTTAGAGCTATCCTATGACACTACTGTATTCCTGATGGCAATGCGGTCATTGTACTGACTATTCCGATTCTACCGCCTTATGGAGGTACAAAAAACGCGGTTTTGTAATTACGTTTTTTGTTTTATTTTTTTATATTATGTCCAGATTAAGTACACAACTATGAGAGCACAGGCTTCACATAAACCCAGGCTAACGATGCTACACCCCTCCCAATAAAACATGCATCCACTCATGACAGGCACAGCGTATTAGCCCTAATTAAGTCAAGTAACTGAATTTAAATTGGATGGCTGAGATGTAGCCTGCGTAATAAAGTCGAGGGAAAAAACAAAACCAGCGAACTTGAACTCGCGCCATCATGACTCCTACAATATAGCATGCCCTCGCACAGGCAGAAAATCATCAGCTGTACAACTTTAAAAGGGCAGCAATTTTTGTAAACAAAACTGCTTGCATCTCTACTGCCGAACATTATCAAACAAATCAAATGCATTGTGGTAAAAAAGCTAGCTAGAGAGCATGACCTCTCGTTTTCCACTTTTTATTCAAATTAAGTGCTTTCTTTGAATCTCGCAGTGCTACCAACGGCTGTGTAAATATTATGATCAATAAAAAACACAAATGTCAGAGCAAAATCTGCGTCTACGCAGTGTATTTTTTACCCTGTGTTTTGGCTCTTATCTGCGTAAAATACGCAGAATCCTGTGTTAACACGACCTCTGTGCTACCTGCCTGTCAGCTGCTCCTCCTGACACAGTGTGCCCACACAAGGCTTCTGCTGCTGTGAGAGTGTGTGTGCATGCCTGCGTGCGTGTGTGTGAGTGCATATATCTGAGTGTGTGTGTGTGTGTGTGTGTGTGCACGTGCACACACATGCATGAGAGAGAGAGGGGGAGAGAAAGAGAGGGAAGGAGGGAGAAAGGGAGGGAGGGGGAGCTAAAAAGAAATGCGCACAGATCCAGTTTGGACTGGAAGGTAAAGGTGTTTGGTAGAGCGCAGCGTTAAATAACTGTACCCACACACTGAGATGCGTGTAGGACTGTGTGTTTGTACTTGGCCTACTCAGTAAAACTCCCCCACTGTGTGAAGCAGCTTTGTGCTTCAGGTTCTATCAGCTGTCCTTACTTTACCTATGTTTGTGTATGTGTGTGTGTGTGTGTGGCCACCTTAGTGCTTTTGTGTGGGTGTGTGTGTGTGTGTGTGTGTTTGTGTGTGGCCACCTTAGTGCTTGTGTGTGTGTGTGTGTGTGGCCACCTTAGTGCTTTTGTGTGGGTGTGTGTGTGTGTGTGTGTGTTTGTGTGTGGCCACCTTAGTGCTTGTGTGTGTGTGTGTGTGGCCACCTCAGTGCTTTTGTGTGTGTGTGTGTGTGTGTGTGTGTGTGTGTGTGTGTGTGTACCTACCTGACACCCCGCAGAGAGTCAGCGTCAGTCACCCCGCTCCCCCTGCCTCCTCAGGCTGGTGTGGTGCAGCTGCGGTGAAGCCGCCATTTTCCTGCGGTGTTCCTCAGCCCCAGGATGCGCCGGATCATTTACACCGGCGGCCATGCCGGCTCTGTCCCTGCAGCCGCCGCCGCGTGACTCACTGGCACACCGTGTGCCGCGCGTGTAATTAGCGCCTTGGCGGCCTTAATGACTCTCTTCCCCGGCGCTCTGCGCCGCAAAGCCGGTCCCTCATGGCTGCTTATCGGCCCAAGGACGAACAAACAGTCCTGCAGCTACGCCTGTCGCGCCGCCAGCCTCAATATCCTTTACTGTTTATTTCTGAAGACATGAGGGTTGCTGGAGACTGACATGGTGATGTACCTTCTGGTGGTGTCAGGTCATCGCTGTTATTTGGTCATTTTAATGGGGAACTTTGCTCTATTTTGGTGTTGTTTAGTAGTGGTGGCCTAGCATTCTTACTTTTTGCCATGGCCTGCGTTTGACAAGTGCCTCTTTGACTGTGATATGAATCACCGTTACTATGCCGACGGTTACTTGTGCTCTTCAGTGTTTTTTTATTACACCTGTGCTCCTGGGTAATTTAAAGATACCTGTTTAGTGTTCATAAAAAAGTATTAAGAGAATTCTCCAGCTGCTCTGTGTGAGTGCGCAGTAAATGGCTGATGCTAATCTTTCTGGGATCACAGGTCTCCAGCTTGTTGTCAGGGCAAAGCCACAGCTCTTATCCTGATCTTCCAGTCAGGAAGTCCTCCAATATCCCACAGTGCCCCTGGGGGAAGAAAACGGAAGGCTTGTGAAGAACCATTCCCCTCAATTGAGCTTGTCAGGCTGTATTAAATGCTGATCTCCTGGCCACCTTTTAGACCGGGAGCATGAGGGACAGGGTTTCTGGAAGCTCAGATTCTCCCTGTCTGGTTCCCTTCCCCTGTGGAGTAAATTCAGATTTGACCTGCTAAGCTTCACAGCCTGTCTGTGCTTAGAATGGTCTCTACCCACACTGCATTGCTTTATTAAAATAATTGATTTACATTATGTATTTACAGTATGCATGTACTATTCTCCCCCTATTATTACTTAAATTCACTTTAAAAATCCTGTGTACATGAAAAGTCAGTTATATTTGCTTCCCCTTTTTGGGGTGTTCTGAGCATGTGCACTGGGTGATGTTCTGAGCGTGTGCAGTGGGTGATGTTCTGAGCGTGTGCAGTAGGGGATGTTCTGAGCGTGTGTGGTGGGATGACATTCTGAGCATGTGCAGTAGAGGATGTTCTGAGCATGTGCGGTATGGGATGTTCTGAGCATGTGCAGTGGTGACTTTCTGAGCGTGTGCACTGAGTGATGTTCTGAGCGTGTGCAGTGGGGGATGTTCTGAGCGTGTGCAGTGGGGGATGTTCTGAGCGTGTGCAGTGGGGGATGTTCTGAGCGTGTGTAGTGGGGGATGTTCTGAGCGTGTGCAGTGGGGGATGTACTGAGCGTGTGCAGTGGGGGGTGTTCTGACAGTGTTTGTGGTCTGCAGGGCCCAGCTCAGTCTTTGACCTGCTGGACGGTAAGGACAAGGAGCGTCTGGAGGGACTGCGGAAAGCAGCGCAGGAGAGGAAGCCTGAAGGCTCGTCCGAAGACCGGCGCGTGGCCATGGTGGCAGCGGGCGTGGCCGCCGCGGGTGCAGCTGCCGCCGCCGCCAGGGCCTCTTCCCAGCATGCCCTGTCCAGCCGCTTCCAGCCCGCGGGCGCTGAGCAGGCCCTGAGCGCCTGGAGCAGCCCTACGGCGCACTCCGCCGAGACCTTCAAGCCCTTCGACAAAACCCCGCACAAGCAAGCGCGCTACGACCTGTACATCAGCAAGCTGAAGCAGGGAGACAAAGGTAGAGCTCCCTCTCACAGGGACCGCCCTGCCAGTTTTCATCAGCACTGCTTTTTGGTTCAGTACGCCATTACAGATTACAAACATTACATTACATTGCATTAAAGGCATTTAGCAGATTCTCTTATCCAGAGCAACTTACACAACTTTTACATAGCATTTACATTGCACCCGTTCATACAGCTGGATATACTGTACACTGAAGCATTACAGGTTAAGCACCTTGCTCAAGGGTACAACGGCAGTGCCCTACCCACCGGGAATCGAACCTGTGACCTTCAGGTTACAAGACCGGTTCCTTACCCATTATACTACACTGCCGCCCACAAACACACGGTGAATGTTGTGTGTGGAGGACGCAGAAAATGTAAAATTTGGTTTTTTTAAAACGGCTGCCGCTGCTGTGTGCAGACGCTCTGGAGGCCAGCCTGGACCCCGGGATGACGGAGTGGGAGCGGGGGCGGGAGCAGGACGAGTTCGTGCGGGCCGCCATGCTCTACAAGCCCAGCAGCTCGTCCCTGAACAGCCGCTTCACCCGCGGCAAGCACGAGGACGACGGCAGCACCGTGGAGGTCCCGCGTGACCAGGAGGTGGGGCCCCCGGTGATGTCGTCAGCGCGGGCTCGGCCAATCGGACGGCCCCGGGAGCGATGATGTAATCCCCTCTGCCCTTCTCCCTCCCTCTCAGGGTGACGCTGACGACAAGCAGGCGGCGGTGAAGATGAAGATGTTCGGCAAGCTGACGAGGGACACGTTTGAGTGGCACCCCGACACACTGCTCTGCAAACGCTTCAACATCCCTGACCCTTACCCCGAGTATGCTTATGAGTAATACAAATCATATTAAATAAAACATGTTAAATGTTGCACTTTTCATTATATCAAAAAAGAAATAGGTCCTTTAAATCAGATTGCAGTTTTCATTAACAATCTCATAGTGCTTTGCACTTACAGACTGCAGAGACGGAAGAATAAAGCATAGATTAAAATAAGGGCCCAGTTTTCAGCCCAGTCTGAAAATCAGAAATGTGCTCTGAACACAAACAAAAAGGAAGTGAGACCTGAAGGAGATTTGTGCATGTTCCTGTTCCCCTCTCGGGGCTGAATGCAGTTGCATTGGCACAGTCTCTGACCGAGCGTGCATCTTTTATTTACTAACCAGCTCCCGTTGAATTCCCAGGTCAGGGCTTGTGGGACTGCCCAAGGTAAAAAGAGACAAGTTCTCCGTGTTCAATTTCTTAACCATGACGGACGGCGGCGGCGGCGGCGGCGGCGGCGGCGGCGGCGGGGGGGGCAGCAGCACCAGTGGGAGGACCGAAGCGCAGGGTCCGCGTGGGCCTGCCGCCCCTCACGGTATGGCACAGAGCTCCGGCGTCGTGCCTGTGCGGGGGCTCGGACGCGTTCGCTGCCCCTGCGCGCTCTTACGCTGCGGTTTCTGCGTCCTTTCCTTTAACTTCGCGGTGCTCCGCGAACAAGCAGCCCTCGTTAAACGGCTGGGCTCCTGAAGAGTGACTCCCAGCATGCTTCTCTCCCACCGCCCGTGAGTCAGGCGTCGTGCTTCTCACGACACGGCATCTGAAAGGAGGTCACACTCGTCAGAACGGCCTAATTAAATGTGTCACCGCGCAACTGGGCGTCACTGTGTGCCAGCAGCATTTTTCTGCCCGTGCTGTTCTTTGTAATTATAAGTGTTCTTGTTATGCTGAAAGAGGCTGAAGTGTGACTGCTTTTCTGTAGTTAAATGGGTCACTTGGTGTGGACAGGCTTTGTGGGTGAATGGGGATAGGGGTGGAGTGATTATGAGGTGTGTCCGTCCTTCCTCTCCCTGTTCGAGCAGGTGCCCCCAAACCTGCAGAACCGGCGAAGAGGTCGAGGTGGGACGTGTCGGCCCAAGCCAGCGAGGCGAAGGACCCCCTGAGCGAGTTCCTGAGCGAGGCTCGCTGCCTGGCCTCGTCCACACCGCAAGAGCAGGGCAGCCAGGAGGGCGGCGCCCCAGCACCAGACACTGCTGCAGAGGTACTGACCTACTGACACTCACTGACCTACTACTGACACCCAGCACCAGACACTGCCTCAGAGGTGCTGACCTACTGATGCACTACTGACCTACTACTGACACCCAGCACCAGACACTAACGCGGAGGTACTGACTTACTGACACACTACTGACCTACTACTGACACCCAACACCAGACACTAACGCGGAGGTACTGACCTACTGATGCACTACTGACCTACTACTGACACCCAGCACAAGACACTGCTGCGGAGGTACTGACCTACTGACACACTCACTGACCGACTACTGACACCCAGCACCGGACACTGCCACAGAGTGACACACACTTATTACACAGCCAAGGAACTACTGACACACTCACTTATTACAGAGCAGGAGGACTGATCTGTGTCTGTGAGTCTGTGACCCCATGACTGCTGGGGAGATTTCATTACCAGTGAAATGAAGGGGTTATTTGCTTTTACACTGTGGTGGGTTATGATATGCTGCGTCTGCAAGGCTCTTGATAAGAAGCCTCCTCAGAGTGAGAGCACTTTCCTGAAATTAAATAATGAGCCATGTTTTGATTTAGTTGTTGCGCTGATGGCAGATTGTTTTTGCTTGGGGGAGGAGGGCTTGTGATCATTATCTGTCTGTAATCACATCCTCATTGCTGGAAATGAGAATTACCTCGAGCACAGAAAGGATTTCACGCTCGGTGGTTAGAACACTCGTGGAGTTTTCTCTCTCTTATTTTTTTTTTCTCTGAAGTCGAAAGCGGAGCCGCAGCAGGAAGATGAGGAGGAGGAAGAGGAGACCCGGCCGCCCATGGATTTGTTCAAGGCCATCTTCGCCAGTTCATCCGACGAGAAGTCTTCCTCGTCGTCTGAGGGGGAGAGCGAGGACGAGCAGGAGGAAGGTGGCCAGGAACAGCCAGGGCCTCAGGCAGTGAGCCAGCCCAACACAGGCCCCCACCTGCCAGCTGCTGCAGCTCCACCCACCCCCACCCCAGCCCCGGTCCCGGCCCGGGCCCCCACCCCGGCCCAACAAGGTTAGAGCGGCGTGAACGTAACAAGCGCAGTCCCCTCACGCGCCGCCCATCTCGCGCTCTGCCAGGCGGCTCAGCCGGGTTCTGCGGGCGCTGGGCTGCTGGACTGGCGCTGCTCGTTTTGTGAAACGAGGCAAGCTGCTCAGAGACCAGGCTAAAGCTCCCAGTAATCCCCCCCACGCTCAGCGCAGTGCTTCACATTCAGATTCCCCACGCATGCAGCCCACCAGTGAAAGTAGGCGTACAGTGGGAGTGAATGAGAGAGCTTAGATAATGGTCAGTGGCATATACATGCTGATCTCATTTTTAATTTTTATTTTTCCACAGAAGTGAAAGCCGCCCCAGTGGCGAGTGGGTCCTCTGGCGTCCCTCCCCAGGGCCGGAGAGAGGAAGAGGAGGAGTTTGGGCCCAGACTGCCGCCTCCGTCATACCCTTGTCAGTTAAAGTTCATCCTCACGGTTGGCAGTTATGTAAACACGATATGTTTAATATCAGCTCTGCTCACTGTCTTCCACCTCATCCTTCCTTTCTTCACTTCCAGGGGGACAGCAGCTTTCCTCCTCAGTCCCTCCATCCAAGGAGGAAAAACACAAGAAGAAATGCAAAGAGAAGCACAAGGCCAAGAAGGAGCATAAACACAAGAAGGAGAAAAAGGTTTGCTGCAGGCGCATGTGCAGTCGCTGCATGATGTTGCATTACGGCAGTTGGCAGATGCGTACGGAGAGATTTAAACCGATGATGTTTTTACACGCAGTCCATTTGAACAGCTGGGTATTGTTTCTAAAGCAATTAAGCAATCAATATTTCTTTTATTTTATTATTATTATATGTTTTACAATGTTTACAACAGTGA
Source organism: Anguilla anguilla (assembly GCF_013347855.1). Classification (NCBI taxonomy): domain Eukaryota; kingdom Metazoa; phylum Chordata; class Actinopteri; order Anguilliformes; family Anguillidae; genus Anguilla; species Anguilla anguilla. Next base: position 29,967,145 of record NC_049216.1, on the reverse strand, counting down.
AACAAACCAGGGCAACACTGTGATAGCCTTATAAGAAGTATTTGGGTTTCTAATACTTCTTATAATAAGCTTTGCCCAGCAGGCGTTTTCATCATATTTGGACAGCTTGTAAAACTTCCCTACTTTGGCGACAGTTTTTAGACTTTGCGAGGCGTACGCTTGGCTGGCTGGGTCCTCCTGGTGTCTCGTTTATCGGCCCTCTCTTTGCCCTGTGCTCTTTCAGCACAAGAAGAAGCACAGGAAGCACAAACACAAGGGAAAGCAGAAGAAGAAGAAGGCGGCGGAGGACTCCGGCAGCAGTTCCGGCGCCTCGGCGGACAGCGGCAGCGACTCGGACGACGGCCCTGGCGCTTTGTCGACCGAGGAGCTGCTGAAAAGGTCAGAGTTCACCGGCACTTCCTGTCGTCCCGCTGAGCGCCGGTGTCCAGTTTTCGCGGTCGGCTTTTCAGTCGCCGCGGACGTCGCGTTCGTGTTTCCGCAGGCGTCCGCCGTGACTTGTTGACGCAGGTGGTTACGACGTTGTGACTGTCTGCCTGCAAACAGGATAACTTAAAAAGTCACTGACACTGCGTTCAGTATAGGGAAGGAACTGTTAGCCTTTAATGCAGCTGACTGCACTCATCAAGGATGGCTGGGGCTACTGTATTCACTCACCCTGTACCTGACCTGTTTATTGACCTGTGATTTTTTTCCCCCCTTGTTTGACAGGCTGAAAACTCTCGGTGGGAAGAAGGTGCTTTGAATGCGCTGAAACGGAAGAAGTGCACGTGTCCTCTGTGAGGATGCCCTTTGGCTCACTGCTGTGGTGTTACATGGTGCTCAACGCATAGCATACGTTGTATTGCCCCGTTCAGAGCCCTGTACAGACGGATCCTCAGTTCCCTCAGACTGCAGCTGGGAACTGCTCAGTAGAGTGCCACAGGAATGGAAAGTGAATTATGATTCTTTATGATTCTTTATTTTACAGTTTCTAAAGACTGTAGATTTTCAAGTCGTCACCCATCAAGATGGTGGAGATTTTGTTTTTAAATAAATGCGAACTTGGCAGAGTGTAAATATTTGGACTTTTAATTTAGATATTTGGTTGTGGATTTTTGATGAAGTTTGTATTAAACATCGACATCTTGGGGTTTTAATTTCTGTTCATTGTACACTTCATATCTCCCACTGCAGCGGATTTCAAAGTGTACTACATATATGTCCGGTTTATATCCAAAATAGGAATGATCATAACTTTTGAAATTGCTGTCTTTAAGACTTGTGTGAACTACCTGCTCAGGTAACTAGATGAGGATGAGAAGAACAATTCCTGTACCTGAACGTTACCAAAATATTGTTATTTTAAGTGTGTATGTATAGGTATAGGGCCGCAGTGTGTGGCATAACAGGTAAGGAGCTGGGCTTGTTATTCAGATGGTCAGTTTATTTCCTAATAGGGGCTAACTGCCGTTGTACCCTTGAGCGATTGGTACTTAACCTGAGCTGCTTCAGTAAATATCCAGCAGTATAAATGGATTGCAATATAAATATGTTATGAATATATAGTTGTGCTTTCGAATGAAAAGCAAAATTCCATTTTGTCCAGGGGCGAAGATTCCCCCAGTGAAGGCCGACGTGTGGAAACGAAACGGTAGTTTAGTTTCAGTGTTTATTTTTGGAAGCAGTCCGCAGTATGCTCAATTAAAAATGTAGAGAACCATAGAGTGCTGATCGTCCAACAAATGTGTAGTAACCAGAGGAAGATTGTGCAATCCGGGAGCAGTGTTGAGCCTTTGGAGGAGCTGCTACTGAGGAGAGGACAGCAGCTTGGCTATCGCTCAGGGAAATCCATTAGGGATGTTGCTTAATTTCTAGGTTGCCGACCAAGCATGTCAGCTGTATTTTGAGCATCCTGGGTCATGTTAACAGCGTGCAATTTTAACACTTTCTTACCATATTTTAAAGGATTGTGTAAGTCCCTTGTTTGCTAATTATTTTTGCTATCCAGCTAGCTTCTCACATTTGCCTAGCTGGGTTTTCATTGTTAAAAGGGTAACTAATCTATCAAGCTCACTCACTTGAACATACGCTCTGTGACCAAAATTATCTGGACACCCCTTGATCTGGGGCTGTTTTTCATGGTTCTGTGCTTCCCCAACAGTTTGGGGAAGGCCCTTTCCTGTTTCAGCATGACAATGCCACCGGGCACACAGCGATGTCCATATAGAAATGGTTTGGTCGAGAATGGTGTGGAAAAACTTGACAGGCCTGCACAGAGCACTGGCATCAACCCCATCCAAGATCTTTGGGATCCGTTGGAAAGCCAACTGTGGGCCAGGCCTAATCGCCCAATCAGTGCCTGACCTCACTAATGCTCTTCTGGCTGAATGGAGGCAAATCCCTGCAGCAATGCTCCAACATCTAGTATAAAGCATTTCCAGAAGAGTGGAGGCTGTTAAAGCAGCAAAGATTTGACTAATTCCATGTTGCGATGTTGGATGTCAGGTGTCCACATACATTTGGCCATTTATGGTATATTTGTACTATATTTTTCAGGACAGTATGTCACTATACGGTAACCCTGGTACCCTCAGAGTTTGATTTTTCCCAAAGCAAATAGACATGATTGCTGTCTGTGTACATGCATGTGTGCATCTGTGTACATGCATGCATGTGTTAACATTAAAACAGCTTGAATAATCTAAGCAGTGTGAGCGTTATGATCTTGCAGATATATGTATGGATGTATATTGTCAGTAGTTCCTCAATACAAATGTAACATGCAAAACGTTCAGTATCGAGTGAGGAGATTTATAAGCAATCGGAGCATTAAAGTGTCATGTTCTCATTAAGTGGTAGTGGCTAAACTAATCTGTGTTGTTAAAGTTGTTTGCCAAAGTGAAGTACAGTCAACTGTCTGAACAGATTGCTTTGTTGAACAGATGGAATGCAAATCAGGGTGTGATGATCCTGATAATTGTTTTGAAAGAAGACGGCAGATCGTTTTTCACAAACTGCAATGAGGAACTTTTTTTTTTTTTTTTTTTTTGGATTTTGTCCCAACCCACATCTGCTGTCTGATGCTGCCAGGATGGGAATTGCATTGACGTGCCCTTTAAATTCCAGCTCTGGTCTGTTTCTCATTCCCTCATTCTCCCCCCCTGTCTCTTCACTTATTTACCATTTTCCTTTACCCCACAATACGGCTCGGAGTAAAGCTCCCTGCTGGTGTTTCAAATTTGAGATTCAGTTGACACACTGTGTGCCTTGTTACATCATTAAAAATGCTCAAAGCTGCTGTCCAAGAAATGTTCTGCCGTTCTAGTATTGCCATATGTTTCTCCCCGTGTGGAAATGAGTGACTGGGCGTATTAGGTAGAAATGGTTCAGTGGGGCCTAACCATATTTCATGCTCCTGGAGGCATTGTAAGTATGAGGCAATCCCATAATTAACAGGGCATTGTGCAGCTCCTGGATGCAGATTGATTGCAGAGACTGCTCAAAACTGCACAATCAAAAGCTTGCTTGTATGGCTATGGTTATAGAAAGGTGGTTTTCTGTGGGTGTGTGTCCATCTGTATTCAGCTGATGAACCCTTTTCTGGGCTGGTTTCCTGCTCTTTGGTGTATTTCAAGGGCACATTGGGTTTCTTCAGGTACACGTGTGCTTTAATGGTACATGCATCCCCCAAAGTCTCAGCCTTGCACCACATGGCATAAATCCTGACATGCTTAGGCTCATCAAAGGCAATAATAGACTTTGTGAGTTATACATGCATAGAGAACACAACACCATTTAGCTTGGTCTAGATTTCATGCATTTTAGCAGTATTTTAGGTCCTTTGACCTTCACATGAAAATGGAAGGTTGGAGCAATACGGCCTAATTGGGTGCAAATTCAATGCTAGTCCTTGACACTGTTCTCAGTTTTAGGATTCACACAGGTCTCTTAAGTGTTCCTATTGAGATCTATTATTGCTGACTTCTCTCTGCTCCCAGTTGGCATTGACACTGTTGCTAGGCAACAACAGCAATACAGAATGCACAGTGGGTTATAGACCCATGGCTTTCACTGAGATGGAGATGGGAGAAGAAATGTTTAATAAAAAGGTTGACTAAAGCATCTGAACATGACTAATGTCATTTTTCCCACTCTTCTGCTCTAAAACTGGTTGTTCAATTTATGCTCAGCCAGAAAACCAGTTATTTAAGAGCAAGTTTTACATGGTATATTGTGCAAAACACTGTAAAACTATGGACTACTACATTACTGGAACTAGACTACACAATTAGTCTTACAGTTATGGTTTTGCTGTGTGTTTTTTAACCTGCTACTTAAGAGAAACTTGAAGAAAGGTATGCCAGCATAAAGACAGCAGAAATAAAGTGATAAAAACAATGAACACAAAACATGCAAGGCAACTGAAAGTATGCAACCAAAGGCCTTTTAAACAAGTTAAATAAGTTTTTTCAGCACGTTATTCAATAGTAATGACGTCCTGTGCTCAAAGAAAGAACCTTTTTTCCAAACTCGATACAGCGGTTGATTCTAGTCTGACAGAAAGAAGAGATGCGAGAATTGTTCAAAATGAGTAAAAACACTCCAGGACGACTTAGTGGGTCTACACGGATATCAACACAAAGTTTGCAGAATGATGTATCTATTGTACATAACATAACGATATGTTTTACAAAATACATTGGTTCATTTTTGGTTTGTAGTCTGGATTGATGCTATGAATTAACAAAAAACTTTTTTGAACCATAAATTGGTTCCACACAAGCTAGCTAGTTATGCTGACATAGCCTTTCCATATGCATAGAATGTCATACGACAGCGATTATGACTTTGACCTCCTTCTTTCCTGGTGGGTCTAAGGTTAATTAGCTTGTTCGTCCTAACTTTAGTAAGCTCATCGCTAGCTAACTTTTATCTCGCTTTAGCGAAGGTCTTGGTGTTTGCCCCGTGGTGCTTGCATTGTTTTAACAACAATCTAATGTAGCTACTCTCAAGTGTTTCGTTAAAACATGCGTTTGGCTTCTGTTGTGAAATAAAGTTTGGCTTCTATGCTGAAATAAAGCTTACTTAGTGACAAGCAGTAGTTCGGTCTTGAAGAATGATTAGTCTTTTAAGAAGGAGGGCAATTGTTTCATCATTATTACTTAGCATCGGTTGAGAAGGCTTTTTTTCGCTCAAGATTCGCGGTGGCGCCGTGGCTTAGTTGGTTAAAGCGCCTGTCTAGTAAACAGGAGATCCTGGGTTCGAATCCCAGCGGTGCCTTTTTGTATGTTAAGAAATATTTGTGTTTTTGGTTGGTATAAATTATATTCAGACTCAGGCAAATGTATATATAAGTGATGGCTTCACTGAGTTGTATGTCACACAATTATTTGAGAAATAATATAGGACACAAATCAAATGTTTCATAATTGTATCAAATGTATAGGAATTTACATGATATTCAGCTATTCTATCATATCATCCCATCTCCAACAGCTTGTTATGTGACTTCAAAACTACATACAAATTACCAAGTAAGTTTTATACATATTTGGCCTTCACACCACCAACCCTTTTGATACTTGAAGGACACACAGTCGGTGTTCTGTTTCCAATTTAAATGTACTGAAATTACAGTACAGTCTTGTATCCTGGCTACTGCAAATTGTACTGTATGTACTTTTATTATTTAGACTCAGATGGAGAGTCTATCGTGTGCCTGCTATTTCTCATTTGCTTTAAATTTCCAACACTAGGCAATGTTGCAGTCTTATCGTCTTCAGTTGGGCACAGAAATAAATCTTTCCTCAGCCAGTGTGGGCCTCTGCCCTCTCTACAAACATCCAGAATTACACCCACCTGACTTGAGCCAGCTCGGCAGTCAGGTTCGTTGACAGATATGAAGACAATTGCTGCTATAATGGTGAAGGATACTGAATGAAAACAAATTTTGTGACCAGACCACCCCTCTCTTCTACCTCTCAAACACTGTTCAGTGATACCACCTGCACAAAGAAATGCTTTACTGTCCATTGTGAAGAAAACTGAAGTTGAAGCTGAAACAGAGGTTCAAATTAGCACCTATCAAGCCCCAGAGTTCTTACACCAGGGTCTATTTAATATGTTAGCACTGAAACAATGACAAAGTTTTTTTCTTTCAACAAAAAATCAGACGATTCTTCAGGAATGGTGGTTATGAAACCTTTCCTGCAAGAATACCCTTGCTACCTGTATGATGCTTCACACAAGTAGGCTACTATTTCTGTTCACAAATGTATTTCCTTCTACCTGCAGTTCTGAACTACTGTTATAGATCATTCCTTAAAACTTTGCACACCTCTGGTGTACAAACTGGTTGTGTTTTTATTTTCTTTAAGAACGAGTCAATGTCTATGTATACAGTTAAAACGCTATAGCCCCGAACCTTATTTAAAGGAGTACATTTTTTAACGCGGTTTGGGTCAGCCGAAGAACTCAAGGAAAGGAAAGCACTGAAATATGTATGATGTTATGGCAGTGCTGGTAACTGCAGCTCAAATGTGAAATGTATCAGAAAGTGAGAAAATTCCTCGGAAAATACAGAGTGAGGCTATTCGGATCTTGGGATGTGACAAATAAAACGAATAACAAACAGATATAATTAATTTTTTAAATCTTACCGATCCTCTCGAGTCGGCGTCAGTCATAGCCTACATGTTTTTTTCTGCTTTTATTTATTGTATTATTAAAGCCGTTTATTGGGCAAATATGAGCTCGAGCGTTATTTTTAAAAAACTATTGGGTATTAAAAATATCTAAGAAAAAATGTATTCCATTAGAATTATACATTGCAGGTTACACTCTACGATCAGTAGTCTGTCCACATAAATGCTTTCGAAGAGATTACATAATGAATTCTGAGGACAAGATGAAGCATGCAGCGATATATCGTGGTATGGTTTTGACATTAGTGCCATTTTAATAACTTAGGGACAGGCAGGTAAATGGTAAACTACAAACGTTCTGAGATACGTTTTGCTTTTGAAGATGATATTAGATACTCGATTTAATATCGCAACATTCTATGGAAACAGGTGGATAGCCGACTGAAAAAATAGCTGCGCCGCAGCTAAACAGATTGCGGTTCAGTTGTGCAGTTTCGCCCTCCGTCCACGAGAAGGCAAGATTTGACAGCAAAATTTGATGTGTACATCTAAACGGGATTGTACTGTGGGATAGAATTGATGCAGTGATCGCAGCCCCGCAGGTATGTTTTTTTAATCACCGCGTATCCAAGTAGCCTAATAGCATACATCACCAAATATCAGCACGTCCACTGCTGCTACCTGGAGTAGTTGCTATGTGATAGTAGGGCAAGGACAGGAAGTTAAAATGAAAACTGGCTTCTTGTTCCCTGACATCAATTTTACAACAGGCGCTCCGTAGATTCACTAACCACTACAACATATGGATGCACTCATCTCTCAGTCTGTGTACTATTACCCCATCCATATGATATCAACATCAGTTGGGGTCCGCAGCTCCAGCTACGAACCGATTCTCGTGAGAAAAAAGGATTTCTGCAGCTTGTATTTTTCGTCTTGACTTTTTTCTCAAGCCTCTTGAGTTGACTTAATATGAACATTTGCGTGCAATCAAACTACGTGCGTTAAATGTTTGTCGGTTAATTCCCTCGAAGACCCAGGTGTAAATTGGAACATTGTTATCCTTTTCTACCAGCTTGTCCAAACGAGCAACACCATTTAGCGAATGGCATGTTTGTTTGGTAGGTGAAGATGAACGCAGTGCAACTGACTAGCATTTCAAACTAAAATTACAAAACGACAACAAAGGAAGGAATGGAAAATACGAATGAACGATATACACACGGGAAGGTAATTCTGGGGCAAAGTTATTTTTTTCCAGTGCTCCCACGAAGTCATGCAGAGACTTGCACCGATTCAAAAAGACATCAACCATGAAGGAACACATCCACATCCGTCGCCCGTTTTCAGATGTTGGCGGTGGTGTTCCATTCTGAGCTCGCTAACGAGATGTACTATTCCTCTCTACACCTTTTAACAGCTACCCTTTGGTAAAAAGTGATGGAATGGTTTAATGTCTTCAAGATGACATAGAGACCGTCCGAAAGCTCTACTGCAGATGCTCAGAAAATAATTTCCAGGATGACAAAAGAATTGCCTGGCCATTTCGAATGATGGAGAGAACGGTAACGACAGAGCCTGTGATTAAATGGATTTCCATTCGATTCGCTGTGTTTTGTGTCGGTAAGTGTTTGCATATTGAATTTTAAGAATAAACCTGTGTAGGCTAATTTTCTCAGTTCCGTACCGCTAGCGTCTTCATATCACAAAGTGTTTTGCATTGTAGCCTACCATCATGCCTGGTTTGCTTCGGGTTTTGTTTATAAGCGATACTGGGATGTCATCTATCCTACTGTTATTATTTAATGTTACAACCAGATGTTACAAAGTAGCAAGCGATAGATGCCTATTAAAACAGTGTAAACGGTTAATTTGTGTTGATAGTGGACTACCTTACGCATGTGTTCACTGAGTTGAATAAACTTGTGTGTTAATACTGCAGAATGCAACATGTTTAAATCATTCCATGCAAGCAATTTATGACAAATTTACAGGTAAGTGCTCAAGCGGTTGCTAATATACTCTGGTATAATTAACATGCCGTTTCATTGTTTTTAACCATTTACCGTGGGTCCTTTGAAATAAAGCATTATGTTAGTGAGTATGAGACCGCAATCAGGATTTTTCGACTTTAATGACCTTTAGAGAATGATGTGCCCCACCAACGCTAATCATATTAAGCACCTCTGCCTCTAGAACACCGTTCCCTGTAACAAAAAAATATATATATATTATATAACCAGTAGTACAAGGTAGTATGCGAAGCGTGTTTGTTAATACTTTATATTAATGAAGTGTTTCTTAAGTTTGACAAATAAATAGGCCTAATATGACTGCACCACTACACTAAGACATATGAAATTCATAATTACACATCCAAAAACATCTTTACCTCTTCAATGAAATGTTTTTTTTCTTCATCATTTAGACATCATAAAAGTGCGTTTGGTACGTGAGACTGCCTGTCCCTAAAGTTGTAGCAAACTGCTTGTACTGTATTTTACATAATGCCCCTGATAGAAGACCCTGTCCCCTTTCGCTGTGAAAGCTGGCGTTCGCGTCATCTGACAAAACATTTGGCAGCGCGAGGATGGAGCTCTTATCAGCCGTCGGTGTCTCAGCCTCCACTCTCCCCCTGATCTCAGACAGATTAAAGTGTGCGTTTTGCGTGAACGAGTGGGCTGAGACAAGGGAAGGGAGAAGAATCCAGATTTCTCCCAGGTAGGCTCTGCCAGGCCCAGTCAACCTGGTGGAAGCGAGGAAAGCCCTTTGTCTCACCCAGGCCCCTGAGGCGAGCCCCTGGGAGAGGCAGGAGGTGTACCCAGCACGGCGTGCGCCTTTGCAGGTTGGGCTCGGGTCTTGGTTCCTCTTCAAAAACAGTCTGGGTGTTGCTAATATTATTTTTCTTCCTCTCTCTCCTTTTTTTTTTTTTTTTTTTTTGGCAGCCTGTGTCCTCACTGTTCAAAGGACAGGATCCACCGCGGTTCTGCTGGGTAAGACTCCTTCTTGCAAGTCGTGACAGATTGTAACTAGAATGTGGAATTTCAGAACAGAAGATTAAACCTGTTGTTTTTTTTTCTCCCCCCCCCCCCCCCCCAGAGAGGTTGGGGGAAAAGAGCTACCCGTAGGGCTTCCCCTTTGTTTTCAGAACAATGGATGTGCGCCTGTAGGCCGTAGGTCTCGTCACGCTTCCATTCGCCAGACTGTGCGTTTTCCTTCAGGATCATGTGGCAAAAAAAACCCCAGCAGATTTAATTGTTGCTCCGTGTAAAAACATTAATTCCATAAAAATCCTTAACGCTTGATATCAGTCTGGTGTGTTGACTTGGTTTCTATATCGCTAGAAATTCCTGTGGCAAGGCCAGCTTTCAGTAAGGTGCTGCATGTTGACCAACTGCGTCTAGAGCGGAGAAAACTATCACCAGGATTCAGGATGGCCGCATGCTGAACGTGTGGAGCAGTTGCCAGCGCTGTGGTTATTTCATCCTTTGGGTCATTTGACTTAACAGCCGTTATCTGGCTGTCTATGATTTTTGCAGGCGGTATATTTCAGTTTCCTCTTTTGATTGGATTTCAGTATATTGCCATTGATTGTATCTGTTGGGTCTCAGTGGACCTTAAACAGCCATAAGGAAAGGTGGAAGCGTCAACTTTTTTTTTGCGCCTCATTAGCTTCTCCTTGTACTGTAATAATCTTTCTCTCTCTCTCTCTCTCTCTCTCGCACTTGGCATTGCTCTCATTTCTTGCTGCCTCACTCTTTTGCTCTCTGTCTCACTCGTTCACACACTCTCTCTCTTTCTTCCTGTCTCTGTGTTCCTGTGGACATGTCCTCCCGGGTGCGTGGACAGCAGCAGTCCAGTGCTTGAGCTTTTGATTCCTGCTCTCCCCCTGATGTAATGTGTGCTAGCTCCGCAGGCATTGACTGCGTGTGCACACCACAATCAACACCAGCTTACTGGGCCTTTTTGAGTCTTATCTTTGTTGAAAATGAAAGCAGAGCTTAGTACTTCTGGTATTTTTCCTCAGATTGATGTAGTTTTTTTGCAGGGCTTTTACTTTAAAAAAAAAAAAAGCTTTAAAAAAAAAAAAAAAAAAAAAAAAAAACTCTGATTCATATTGGCAGTGATTCATTTTTTTTTTTCAGAAGTAATCCTGTACTGAGCAAACCTTCAGGTACTGTGATTGTGGAGCCATGGTATATAAATTGTGCTGAGAAGAAAGATGAAAATGAAAGGGGTTTTGTCATATATTTGTACAGAGCCCTGATTTGCTGAAAGACTACTGTGGGATGAATGGGTTTTTTTTCCCACTGAAGATTAGGGCCCGCAGTGTACTTGGTGCAGATAGAGGAGTAAAGGACCCAGCTACATTAATTCAGTATGAGCCATTAACAATGTGGGTGAAGCTTTTGTTGCGTTGCCAAGTGCATACACACACTCACGGGCCGAATTGGCAATAAAGTTCATCAGTCCTACACTGGCTCTCTGCCACACAGTGGTCAGGTAGGGGTTTGGTCAGCCATCTCTCTTTCACATATAATAATGTCAAATTGTCCATTTTTAATCAACTTTCTGCATCGGTGCTGTGAGCACAAGTTACAGTTATGCATGTAAAAATTTCTAGAGCAAGGATGCACCAAATTTTAAAAAAATGTTTCGAATCCATTTTTTATTTGCTTAGTTGAATATCTTCTTTTGTTGTATTGAAATTTTACCAAATAGTATATAGCGGGGACAAAAATTGGCACCATTTCCCATGAAGCTTGTGTAGTAGGCCCATGGGTTATGCAGTGTAATACAATATCCAGCGGTGGTTAATTTCTGGTAGTTTTCATAAACATTCACTGCTGCTTTTAATTTTCTGACCGGAATCCTGGAAAAAGCAAAAAAAACAAGTGCATTTCTAAATACTGCATGCTGAACGATTTCAAGGGAATGAAGGATAAACCCTGTTCAGATATATCTGTGCACCTGAGTGTGATGCAATCGCTGCGGCGCTGGATCGGTGCTGGCAGTATAGAAGGCCATTATCATGATGTATGGCTGTGGCTACGGTGTCGCTGACCCCGTCACGGAAATGCCACGGGACTTCGACCCTGAACTGGAATGCAACTCAAACAAGGATGTGAGACTCCTCGGCCTGTGGACTACAGCAGGGGTGTCCGATCTTAATTTGGGCCGGTGGGAGTGCTGATGTTTGTTTCAGCACAGCATCACGACGCCTAATTCAACTAATGAACTAATCTTCAATCAAGACCTTGATAAGCAGAATCTGGTGTCATGGTGCTCGGCAAGAACAAAAAACCTGCACCCACACCGGCCCTTTTTCGGGTAAGATTGGTCACCCCTGGACTACAGTCAAAGCACAGGCTCAAGCAGTTTAGGCCAGCAGATAATATAAATGCAAAATTACTCTGTTGTTTAGGTTGTTAGAGCAACGCAGCTGCTACAGCTTCGTGTACCGGGGCTGCCCATCCGGGCTCGTTGGTTTTCTTCTTTGACAGAATAACGTGGGACGCGTAGGAAGCAATGACGTGGATTAGAGCCCAAACCTGACACTGTGACAGAATTGGCATTAACAGGATTTGGGGACATGTAATTGTGCTGCATAGTCTTTAATCCACATGATTTGACAGTTTTGACTTTTCAAAATATCATTCAGTGGCTTAATTAAATTTGTACTTTGTGTTTATTGACAAATATTATTTGTTTTGTGAATGGTGTGTGTGTGTGTTTGTTGGTCTGCTTAACAGTCCGAAATACACACACTCAAATGAGTGCAAACACAAACCCTTCAGTACATTCTGAAAACCATTCAGGCAGAACGACACACCCAGTCCGAGTTTTGCTGACTTAGTCTGTCAAAAAAATGAATTATTCCAACCATAATGTGTTCTCCCAGAACTATGCGTAACAGAATGTACATAAATATTTCCTTCTCATGTATGAAAACATGATTGTGTCAAGACATCCAAGCATTTTCATTCATTATTCTTTCTGATGTTCCACAATAAAACCGTCATTTGGGTTTCCAGGAAACCTGATGTTGATGTGGTTGTACACTTGGTGTTGGAGGTTCTGTGACACTGCTGCTTTATAGACTGTGTAATGGGTCACAGAAAAAGCAGTTAGTCTGCCTGTAAGTTCCGCTTGGTTATTCCAGTCAGGTCATCTGTCCTGCATGGACCCGAACTTGGCAGGATGGAGAGAGGGGCCATTTAAGGTCACATGGGCAGAGTCGTCTACGCTGGGTGCCTGTGGGGCCTGATCTCATCATTTACTGAACGTTAAGTTAAATGGTAGCGCAGCACCGCTTATTTCCTTCCTGTGAACCTAATGTAAGATTCGCTGGATGGTTCCATTTTGTTTGTGCTCCGTCTGTGTTTCCCAAGCTGTGTGTTTGAGACATTTTGCTCCAACTTTATGTGCATAAGTCGTCAGTGACATTGACTAATGGCACTGCAGTGCACTGGAAATATAAGAGGCGAAGGAGAGAGTTTGAAGTAATTTTGCTGAGGCGCATGTTAGTCCTGGAACTGTAAGCCAGTGGACACATCGCTTATTCAAATCAAGGTCAGATAAAAGCAGAGAGAGAGACAGAGAGAGAATGGCTTTGTATGCTTTAATAAACGGTGTGTCGGGAATGAAGCCTTGAGCTTGATAAAGGGCTTTTTTGAAAAAATGTACATTTGTGCTGATTTTTTTGCCATGACTGTACAGGAGTGAACCTGTGTCCTTGCGTCTCCGGAAAGCCGCCGTCTTGGAAAGAGCGAAGCAGGGGAATGGAGCGTAGATTAGCCTGACCTCTAGAACGCTCTGGGAGCTTGAATTCATGAGTAGGAAATTAGAAATTGAACTTAGCCAGGAGAAGGGGGTATTATCGTACTGCCAGTAGTCTCGGAGAGAGAGAGAGAGAGATGACAAAGGTCCTGTTCATTAAGACCGTTTGTTTCACTCCATCATCCTTCCCCTCAAACGTTTGACTTTAAAAAAGGGGTTCAGTTGCCTTGTTTGTCGGCGGTTACTCTAGCATTTCGGCTGGTTGTTGTGGAAAGTTGGCAGTTGATATTTGCCGGCGAGAAATCATTGTCAGCTGGATTTGGCAAATGAATATAAAGTGTGCTAATTGTGAACTTCCTGAAACCTCGGCCTGTGAAAGATGTACTCCACCAATTCATTTTCCTCTCACATTCTCTTGTGTTACTGCAAGGCTTTGTGGCACACCAGTGAAAGTTTCTGAATGCCTTGTATTTATAGCAAGACATTGGCGAGCACAGTGAGCCCTTACACTCACTGGCATGAACAATCACTTCAAACAATTGTAGTAGTCACACTGTCCGACTCCAGAACAAAGAGACGTTGATTCATGGAAGATCTAAGATTGGAGTTAATCAAATCCTCTCAAAGTTAGGCTTCCTTACAGCCTTTGTGCTGTTTTTGGTTGGAGAAGCAAAAAAAAAAAAGAACCAAAAAAAAAAAAAAACAGCCAGATTGAGAGGAATTTGCTGACTGGTGGTGAATGTTAAAGTTTAACCCTTGAAAATATTTTTTTTTTCTTGCATGAATCTTCTGTGTGTTTCCATAATTCAGTGTTCCATTACATTTCCACACCTCAGTTGGTGATGCATGTCAAGTAGACTCACCAGCTTATGGAATGGAGATGCACTCTGACTACTTCTGGCCCAGCTCCGAAGTTTAGCACATGGAGTGTGTGACTCAGAGAGAGGTTGCCACAGCTCGTCATGTCACCATGTCTCTGGTGCTGTGCCATCGCACGGTCTAAAGTCCACCTGGCGGGCCTAGTCGTGTGATGGACACTGACTATGAGAGCCATTCTGGGAAGATAGGGGGGCTGTTGTGTTGTTGTGTGTAGGTGTCAAAGCTAAGTATCTGAAAGGCTGCATGGTTCAGGATGTACTTTTTAAATGAATTTACTATTTGGTCAAATCCTTTTTGTTTAAGTTCTTTGATTGTGGGTATGACAACCTCATATATAAGTGTCCTTGCTTGACGGCCTCAGATCCTCACATACTGTGCCGTAATGCCATCCGTTACAGTCAGGTTCACAGATCTGCCGCGGAGGGCGGAGCTTAACTAGTTCCCAGGCCACCTGGGAGTTGCAGGTTGAGAGGCTGCGACCCACACTTAACCCCGGCATGGGAAAATCAGAGGGCTCTGTCCTTGTTATGTGTCTCCAGGCCCGGCTCCGGTTTCTCCAGGGTCAGACGCGGCTGTCGATGGCGTTTTATTGCCGCTGACACGCAGAGGTCACGTGCACGCAGGGCAGAGGCGCTGGGCTCCCTCCCGTGAGAGCGCGGCAGGCGGGATGTTGCGCTATCAGGTGTCAGGCCTGCTGGTGAATGCAGGTCACCCCTCTCTCTGCCCCCCCCTCCCCCCCCTCTCCTCCCCCCGCCCTCCTGCGCGGACAGAAATGTCCGGATGGCAGGGTTTTAAGGCTTGACCCTGCTTTGCTTTCCCACACTGCGGGACGCTGCTGGTGCGCACAGATCTTGGTCTGGTGTGTGTCACCTCCCCTTCTCTCCTAAAAATCTGTAAGAGGAGGCATGGGGAGGGGGTCAGGCCCTGGGGGGGGGGGGGGGGGGGGGGGATTTTGGGGGCCTGCTTGTAAAGGCGAGGGTGATGGGGTGTTTGCAGCAGCTACACATCAGTGTTCAACGGAACACGCTGGCTCCACTGTCTCATGCCGATAAGTCTCTCCTGTTACTTCCATCTCATGGTCTTCTAGGGGGATCTACTGAATATTTCATATTAATTTTGCCAGTGCACTTTCACTGGCTGAAATGCTCTTGACAAGGGTGTCCCGAGTGGGCTGTCAGTTCATCAGGGCAGGGTGAGGTGTCCATGAAAGTTTGATCAGGCTGTGGGTCCCGTACAGGTCAAGACCAAGTGAAGAGGCTTGGCTGAACTATTGGGCATGGTCCTTTTTCCATTTTCTGTGTAATGTATCAGTTGTGTTCTCTACACATGTAATGAGTGTTTGTGGCTATATGTGCATAAATATAAAATGTCTGCAGAGCTACAATTTGTACAGTCCGTGTGTGTCTTATGATGTATTTGTGTTGTCTAGTCTTGTGCACATAGCATGTATATGTGGAGGAGCTGTGTTGGGGAAGTCAAATAGGGATTTGGAGTGTGTATGCGCGTTTTGAGGTTGACTGTTTGTGACAGCCTTTCATGTTCTGTGCTTTTGTTTTATGTGTATGTGGATGTGTGTGTGTGTGTGCGCGCGTGCGCGCATGTGTGTTTTGAGGATGACTGCCTCTGATGTTGTCTGCTTTTGTTTTGTGTGTGTGCGTGTGCATACCTGCGTCTGCATGCGTGTGTTTTGAGGATGACTGTCTCTGATGTTGTCTGCTTTTGTTTTGTGTGCGCAGCTGCCTGCAGTGGGAAGGTAGAGCTGCACACAGAGAGGAGGGGTGTCATCTACAGCCCGTCCTGGCCACTCAACTACCCCCCAGGAATGAACTGCAGCTGGGACATCCAGGGCGATAAGGGTGATGTCATCACTATCAGGTGAAGGCCGCACAGCAAGCCTGCACACGCTGGGGGGGGTTAGACCTGATGTGAGGCCAAGGAGGAAGCCCAGACACACACGTACACACACATGCGCACGAACACTTGCACTCACTCACGCATACATGCGCGCACACACACACACACACACACACACAGGCTTACATATATGCACGCATGTACGGACACGCACACACACACATACACATACGTACGTACATGCACACACATACGCACGGACATACACACAGGTGCATGCAGGCACCTATGTGCTCACAAACATATGTATACACGCACTGGCACACACAAACACGAACACAGTCACACAATCACAGTGATGCTGCAGCTCCTCATCTCAGTCGTCATTTCACGGTGAGAGTGTCCAGGTCTCACATTCCCGTTAGCTGGACAGGCAGTCCATTCTTTAAGATTTGTGCTGCATCACTTTTCATTTTTGTGTGAAGCACTGTGACCATGCTTTTCAGTTAAAGCAAGATTGCTTGAATGAAAAAGGGAATTCGTTTATGGCAAAGCTGTATATTTCTCTGCTACAGATAAGCTCAGCAGATTAGTCTTGGTGGCTGAGGTAGATCCCCGACTCAAACTTACATAGTTAGATGTTTCTGCATTTTCATGTATGGTGCATCAACATTTTAGCCTCAGTGATAGCATCCTTTTTAGCCAGGTCACTCTTGTGACAGTAGCCTGTAAATTTGCCTGTTATCCATTTTGTATCGGTCTTGACAAATGGCTAAATATTATATTATCAAAGGAGAATTTTTGATGTACATTAAGGGGGAATTTCCAAAAGGCCCTTTTGGTTCTAACTTTTGATCATTTTTCTTTATAAAATACAATACATTGTATTTATGGTTTCTTGAGGAATTTCTACTACCCCCAAGAGGTAGAATGGCACGAAGGTTTGGTAAATATTAAACTTATGACATTGTGGACATTTTATATCTCATGCTTATGTGCTCACATACCTTGTTTATTAATTAGATTCTTTTCATGATTTTTGTTTTTATATTGCCAGCTGTAAGAATAAAATTTGGTGCCAGTAATGTGATGCTTCCTGTAGAATACCAAAACCGCCCTAGTGTAAGTGTATTTTAGGTGTCTGACTCAAACATACTCGGATGACAGCCAGTGAAGGCAAAAAAAAAAAAATCAATAGGACAGTTATTAGGAGCTGACAGGATGAAACTTTGCTCTTGCCATCTAACAAGCCTCTAATTGACATGCTGCTGAAGGATGGAATTGCTGAAGGATGGAAAAGCTGTCTTCCTCAGAGCAGAGTCCCTGAATCTAAACAGATTTGCTTTTGCTTACATCCACCAGTACAGAGTTCATTCAGATCTTTAAGCAGAGTCTTTACTCGGCGTTCTTGTTCTCCATCTTACGGTCTCTTGCGGAAAGCGGCTGCTCTTGATCAACCATGAAACGGCTGATGACCTCACCAGTACTCCTCTTAAACTTCCTCTGATAGGGGCGACATAGCTCAGGAGGTAAGAGCAGTTGTCTGGCAATCGGAGGGTCGCTGGTTCGATCCCCGCCCTGGGCGTGTCGAAGTATCCCTGAGCAAGACACCTAACCCCTGACTGTTCCGGTGAATGAGAGGCATCAATTGTAAAGCGCTTTGGACAAAAGCGCTTTATAAATGCAGTCCATCTGATTGCCACACCATTGCAGGTTGCTCAGGGACCCTGCAAGCTGGAAGACGAACCCATCAATGAAGACGGACTCAAACATGATGTCATGGCCTAGACCACAGACAGATGCGACTAGTTAAAGGGGCAGAGAGAGAATTGCATTGCTGGGATGGCATGAACCTCCGCAATGGCACAACTCCAACGAATTAAAAGCAAAGGCCTGGGAGTATCTAAAATCCTACAGCGGCGAAATGAATGGAGATCATTACTGAGTGGTTCAGGAGGAGGGCCAAGTATTTATGAGGATCAATACTGCCGAGAGCGGGCCCCGGCTCCCACGTGATAAAAACACTCCGCTGGATTTCTCATTCCACCCACTGCTTTTTGTTTACTCTTTTTTTTTTTTTTTTTTTTTTTTTTCCCCGCCTTATAAATTTTCATGTGGTCAAGGCAGCGAGGAAAAAAGTAACACAAAAAGAGGGAAAAGCAGGGGCAGAAATGACGTCCTGGAGGAGGTGGCGGTGGCGGCGGCGGCAGCTTTGGCACGGGGGCTTTGTTCCGCAGGCCCGACCGAACAGGAGGCAGCGGGGGGGCTGCCTGGGATTGACAGGGATGATTGAAGTTTGTGATTCAGCGGAGCGCCATGCATTTTAATGAGGGAGCGGAGCATAAGGAGCAGGCTGCGCCGGTGCTGTCCCTGCGGCCCGGAGGCAGAGAGGCCTGCGCAGTCAGCACCCACACAGGCCCAGCACCTGCGCACACAGGCCCAGCGCCTGCGCATACAGGCCCAGCGCACACAGCAGGGGGCTAATGCTGAGGGTCATCAGCACAGAGCTCGGTTCATAACTGGCAGTGTTTCAATTGCCGCCGCACGTGTGGAAATGATTTAATTCACCAGACTTGATCAAGATCATTTGAAAATGTGTCAGTTGGGCCCCAGTCTCGGGTATCTTTTCCCACTTAAACTTCCATGCCTGCTATGCTTTTGAAAATCTGCTTGACGACGCTGATGTTTAACTGATTGCGACCCCTTTTTAAAAGTAAGACCTTTGAGGAACTCTTATTTAAGTTACATAATAAATGAGTGAGTCTCATTGGCCGCTACAGAGAAAAAACCAAGAGGCCCGGTTGCCAAAGAGGAAACTGAAGGGGAAGCATACGGGGCTGGAATTAATTTGCGGTCGAGTGGAAAAGTCCCCCTTTCACCCCTACCTTCCTTTAATCTCCTTCCCTGACAGCCTCAGCTTGGAGCTGCTGTTTGGCTGTGTTTTTTTTTTTTTTTCCGTTCCTTATCTGATCAGATATGATTAGATTTCGCCGCCCCTCACCAGCGGTTTGGCTTCACTCTTTTTACATCCGGACTGTATGCGTGTGCGTGAACGTGAGACACTGACGTCTGATAGCACTTCGCCCCTCATCTTCACTCCACTCTGGGCACGGAGTAATTCAGGCAAGTGGGCTCAACTGTCAGTCAAAGTCAGGAATTTCATAATGGAAGCCCTTGTTTTGGCAGTAGCTGCGAGCAGCGTCGGCACCCATGCATTTCCTCAGGGTCTGTGCTGATTATAAGTTTTTTTTTTTTTCTTCTTTTTGCTGGAGAGTAAAAACTGTGGGCACTACTCTAGTACAATTCCGTCAACATAGGATAGTGCTGTAGTAAAAAAAAAATAATAAGCTGGTACTAAAAAATAAATAAAAAAACGGAAGCTCAGAAAATCTTAACACTAGAAAAAAAAGTCCTGTGTGTTCTGTTAGATGTTCCGCTGGATGGATTCCTATCCACAGGGTGGAGAGAGTATCTGCAGCTGGGTGGTGATTACTAAGGAGGGTAAATGGGTCCTCCTGCACCAGGATTCTCCTCGCTGTGAGCCGGGGAGTTGCTCTCAATTGCGTCAATTCATCACAGGTTTTCCCCACGGAGGTCTTTATTATAAACACCGGGCCCTGCTTCGCCCGCCACGATAATCTGTGCAGGTCATCCCTGTCTGAGAGGAACGATTACTCCGATGTTGTGAGCAGGGGTGGTTATGCTCAGAGCCTGGGGGTGCCTTTTTTCGGCTATCGTTCTCCCCCCCCCCTTCCTGTAGAGGCTGGAGTGGGGGCTAATGTGTCGAGCTTATGTCCACCCAAAAATCCCCTTACTCTCAGAATGACGGGTGCAGCCTGTTTTTGAACGTGTCAAAACCGAATCTTTCATCTGTGTATCTAAAAAAAAAAAGAAAAAAAAACTCAATTTGAAGTGAGGCATTTTGAATGCAATGACACTCCTCCCCATCTTATTAAAGTCTGTGGTGGGTGTCTTTTGAATCTGTGGCATTGTGACAGCCATATTATTTTCTTCAGTATTTCGTATGTAGAGAAATATGTCATGCATTCATATATGTGTCATAATCACAATACGTAGGCCAAGACGCAACAAAGGTTTTTGGATCTTGTTTTAGCCTCAACTTATTTGCAGCCTCCTCTAAATTCACTGTGATGGGGGATGGGGTGTTCTACCTGAGTGATGTCGTGTTGCTGCTTTTGTTGTGACACGTTTGAAATGAAATGGATGCCGTAGTCTTAAAATGAGACCAAACATGTTAAATAATGATCTTGGCTGAAAACTTCCAAAAATTCCCCTTTTAAAGTTACCTGCATGCTTTGTGCATGCAAATGACCCACATCCCACTGCAAATGTCTTATGATACAATCGCTGTTTAAAGTGTATTCAGACTGCACATGGTGGCATTATTTTATGGCAGTTTGTTTTCTCCTTGGCCCACTGACCAGGTGCTCACGTCATGTGCCTCACACCTGTCTGCCATGTGTGGCTTTTTACGAACCCTCCAGTAAGACCTGTTGGCCTCTCAGCTGTTCGAGGAT
Organism: Anguilla anguilla; assembly: GCF_013347855.1. Lineage (NCBI taxonomy): Eukaryota > Metazoa > Chordata > Actinopteri > Anguilliformes > Anguillidae > Anguilla > Anguilla anguilla. The sequence goes on along the minus strand of NC_049216.1, from coordinate 29,946,471 downwards.
CCATTTTCCGGGAAGTGATTTTGAACACAGAGGGTGATGGGAGTTGTTAGTGTGTATTTTTCACTGCACAGTGGGGGGCAGTTAGACTGCGGAAATGGACATTTGTGGGTGGGGGGGGTTGGGAGGCCTCACTCATTCCTGTCCAATGTCCTGCAGCGTCTGTAAAGGTCATCGTTTGTAGCCACTTAATTATTTGACTGCATGAAACGCTTCAGCCGTCATTGCTTGTGTGAAGTGCCTGGGAGGGGGGGCCGCCGCTGCTTTTAGACGGAACTGTTTCCATTTCCTGCGTCTTCACAGAGACCGTAATGTTTCTTCATGGTCCCTTTCAGCTGAACAGGGGGGTGGGGGGGGGGGGATCAGTGCTATGAAAGCAGGGGCATGTGACCCTCCTGTTTTCAGGTGAGAGGAGAACATTGTGATTTTATGCCTGTCGCTGAAGTGGCTGTACTCTGCCCCCTGCCCCCCATCATTAAAATTCACTTATGCAGTGAATAAATCACATTAGGCAGAACTTGGGCGAATTGGACTGTGGAAAGATACACAAGCTGTCCAGGACCGTGGCTTAGGTACAGTCAGGCCCTGCTGCACTGGGCTTTTGGGCTGTGCATGCATGATTCAGTGTAGTGTGTTCTGACTGGATCCATTTCGAACTGTAAAGTCTGGGCCCAAAAATACTTCACTATAAAATACAGTTTTTGTGGCTTGTGGTTAAGAAAAATGAATTACAAATAACAATTTACAAGTCATAACCAAAAATAAATGAAATCCGTATTGCAAAGAGGACAAAGCTCATAACGCTCATAACACGATTTCCCAAAAGAGCTGTTTTCATATTGTCTGCACAGTTAGGTTTTGAGCTGTCACACTGGCCAAACTTCTCAGACGTCTTGATAAAATGCTGTTGTGAAAACCACAGCTTGCTGCTGGAGATGTACAAGTATATCCAGTGAGCCTTTCTTCCTATATGGTTGTGTATTGGGATATCCAACACTTTGTGCTTATATAGAATAACTGCAGTTTTAGGACTTGGACTAGGAGCATGCTAGTCTTACACACGTATACTCCGATAACATACAATGCTGCCAAAGTAGGACGGAGTGTAGCACAGTGGGTAAGGAACTGGGCTTGTAACCGAAAGGTCGCAGGTTCGATTCCTGGGTAGGACACTGCCGTTGTACCCTTGAGCAAGGTACTTAACCGAAATTTCTTCAGTATATATCCAGCTGTATAAATGGATACAATGTAAAATGCTATGTAAAAGTTGTGTAAGTCGCTCTGGATAAGAGCGTCTGCTAAATGCCTGTAATGTAATGCAATGTAAGTAGTTGAATGGCAAAGATGATTGTGTGAGTAAAAGCTTATTAACGTGAGGTTTTTTTTTGCCTTCAGGACTGGCTGTAGTCATATCAGGTTCATTGTGGTTTTTCAGAGCAGGGTTATGTTTGTAAAGCCCCTGTTTAATCAACCCTGGTTGTCATCTTTGTGCACTTCATTGTTCGCTGCACGTTACGCTAATGCTAGTGTCTGTGGAATGTTCCTTTTCATTTCCCTGCATTGTGCCTGTTGGCCAGAGCATTGGTTTTGCTTGAGTGTTTTCAGGAGCTCGTTCCAAACATTATTTCACTGTTATTGCGTCCAGTACTGCTGATTTGCAAAGGTACACTTTCCAATTATGTTTCACATTCGAGGTGTTTAACAGCCTCTCTCATCCACAGTAAAAATGTACAGCTTATTTTTATTTTTTCATGTAGTTATTCAGCTGGATATTTACTGAAGCAATTCAGTACTTTGTTAAAGGTCACAGTGGGAGTGCCAAACCTAGGAATGCTCATCTATATCGCCTTCGGTAATTTTTCTGGGCAGGAGTTGTACAAGTGTGACGAAGCCCGTGTTTGTGAGAGTCTGTCTTTATCAACATGCCCTGAGATCCAGCGATGGGTCTTATTATCTACACATATTTTCATAGATATTGAGTTTTATGAAAATCGCCTATTTTAATATTAATATTACTTGAAAGGTGTGATGTCCGTTACAATGCAGCACATGTCCTCAGCTGTTCACCTGGAGCTAACCTGGAGCTAACCCGTCGCTAACCTGGAGCTAACCCGTCGCGTTCTCTCTCACCCCCTTTCACGCAGCTTTCGAAACTTTGACCTTGAGGAGTCTGGGAAGTGTGCGGGAGACTGGCTGATGCTGGGGCCCACGTGGAGGGAGGAGTACCGGGTGTGCGGCTCCCTCCTGCCCCCGCCCTTCATCTCCTCGCGGGGCAGGGTCTGGCTCTACTTCCACTCCCAGGCCAACAGCTCCGGGCTGGCCCAGGGCTTCCGCCTGTCCTACATCCGGGGTGAGGTCCCTTAGAGCCATCTGTGCTCAGATATTCACCCTGTTACACACACTATTAAACCCACTATTCCACAAAGTCCCTCCTGTAGGTCAGTGTTAATGGTTCACAAACCTTGTCATGGAGTTCCTCCACGTGTGCTGCTTCTCATTCTAACCAATCTCAATGTTAGGTTCTAGATACACACACTGTCCCACACACTATTCCACATAATCCCTGCTGTATGTCAGTCTCAGTGGTTCCCAAACTTTGTCATGGAGTTCCTCCACGTGTGCTGGTATTCATTCTAACAAAACTCATTGGTTAGGTTCTAGATACACACACTGTCCCACACACTATTCCACATAATCCCTGCTGTGTGCCAAAATCGATGGTTCCCAAACTCCGTCATGGTGTTCCTACAAGTGTGCTGGTTTTCATTCTAACAAAACTCATTGTTAGGTTCTAGATACACACACTGTCCCACACACTATTCCACATAATCCCTGCTGTGTGCCAAAATCGATGGTTCCCAAACTCCGTCATGGTGTTCCTACAAGTGTGCTGGTTTTCATTCTAACAAATCTCATTGGTTAGGTTCCATAATTTTTGCTTCAGATTCTGACACAAAGCAGCCGCCTCATTGACAGTTGCTTTTACATCCAGCATTTAACACATGGTGATTTCAGATCGCAAATTGCCAGCTAAAATGTTTAAATGTGTGGTTTTGAAAAGGAATCACTTAGCAGGGCACATTTCAGAAACTAAAACATTTGTTGTGTGATAACTGGTCAGGCTGATTTAAAGGCCTCATTGTTTGTAACCTGGTCTAATGTGGTATTAATAGGGTAAATTAGTCCCTCATTAGATGTTAAAAGTGCCGAAAAACAGCTCATTACATGGTAGGAATTGCAACAAAATACACAGGGGTACTGCAGGGGTGAAGTTTGAAACATTTTATCTTTCTGCTGAACCTTACGGAGTGGAACTATGCCTTCTGTTCAATGTGGCAGCTTCTTTCTACCCTGGGTGTCATTAAGCGCTAAATACTCACTTTAAAAAAAAAAAAAAAAAAAAAGTGCTCTAGAAAACAAAAACAAAAACAAAAAGTGAGCCGATGGACGGTTGTTTTCACATCGCTATGAGGCACTTTCTAAGATCGATAAAAGCTGAGGAAATGAACAATATTCAAAAGCTTGTCTCCTTTTTCTCAATGTGTTAAAACTGTTGGCCTCAGATCTGTATGTGTTCCCTAAGCCATCAGGGGCTTGATGAAATTGGAAGTGAAAGGAATTGGATTTGTCTGTTCTTGGAGGACAAAAGTGACAGTTGATGATGTTGACCAAGAGAAAGTTATTGCGTGCGGTCTTTCTCACCCCTTGTTGCATCCCTGATTGGGCAAGTGTTTCCTGTTGCTTGGAGCCGACAGCAGGTTTTCTATTGAACTCAGCAGGGCCCATTAACAGGGCATGGTCAGCCCTGAAACATGCTGGAGGCCAGACTTCACACCCAATCTCTATATAACACTGGCAAACAGGAGCCACGTTTCTCACACACAGATTTGAGGTGCTGACTTTGTTTGAAGGTTCCGATCGGTTTTTTTTTGAGAGCCGGAATTGACTACATCAGAAATTGGCCGGCACACAGGTGATGTAGTTTCTGAAACTTCTAAAAATGATTTTAGCCATATTGATGCTGGCAAATACCTAAAGGTTAGATGTGAAATGGCTAAATAATTTAAAAATGTTTATGGCAGTTATGAGTGATAATTCCCTAGAGCTTAAGCACCCAAAAGACTGCAACCGCAGATGAGCACATTTTTGCTTTGTCTGTGCTTGATGGGTTCTGCCATCCTGATGTGTGTGTGCGTGCGCTCGTGTGTGTGTGTGTGTGTGTGTGCGCGTGCATGCGTGCACGTGTATACATGTGTATGTGTTTGTATGTGAAGAATGTGTGTATGCGTGCGTTCGTGTGTGTGTGTGTGTGTGTGCGTGCACGTGTATACACTTGTGTGTGTTTGTATGTGAAGAATGTGTGTATGCGTGCGTTCGTGTGTGCGTGCATGCGTGCACGTGTACACACTTGTGTGTGTTTGTATGTGAAGAATGTGTGAGGAGTGTGCTGAAGAGTGTGCTGTGTCCTCTGTGCAGGCAGACTGGGCCAGAGCAGCTGCCAGAACGAGGAGTTCCTGTGTGGGAACGGGAAGTGCCTCCCGAGGGCCTGGCGCTGCAACGGCCTGGACGAGTGCGGCGACAGCACGGACGAGAAGAGCTGCGCCCCCCCGCCCACCGAGGCCCGGCCCAGCCTGTGCCCGCCCGCCACCTTCCAGTGCACGCAGGCGCAGTCCACCCAGTGCCTGCCCAACACGCTGCGCTGCGACGGGGCCCGCGACTGCGCCGACGGCTCGGACGAGGCCGGCTGCCCCGACACGTCCTGCGGCAAGCGCCTGGCCAACTTCTACGGCTCCTTCGCCTCGCCGGACTTCTTCCGGCCCGACCGCGGCGCCGCCGCCGACCTGCGCTGCTCCTGGCTGCTGGACACGCAGGACCCCAAGCGCATCGTCCTGCAGCTGGACCTGCAGCTGGGGCCCGGCGACTCGGTGCGCGTGTACGACGGGGCGGGCGAGCGGGCCGACCGCCTGCTGCAGGCCTTCTCCCACCGCAACAACCGGCGGCCCGCCGTGGTGGAGTCCAGCCGCGGCCAGATGACCGTGCTGTACCACGCCCGGCCCCGCGGCGCCGGCCACGGCTTCAACGCCTCCTACCAGGTCAAGGGCTACTGCTTCCCCGGGGAGCGGCCCTGCGGCAGCGACCAGGGCTGCTTCTCCGAGCGCCAGCGCTGCGACGGCTACTGGCACTGCCCGTCGGGCAAGGACGAGGAGGACTGCCCCGTCTGCCCGGCGGGGGAGTACCCGTGCGAGGGCGCCAGCGGGGCCTGCTACCCGGCCTCCGAGCGCTGCAACAACCAGAAGAAGTGCCCGGAGGGCTCCGACGAGAAGAACTGCTTCAACTGCCAGCCGGGCAACTTCCACTGCGGCACCAACCTGTGCATCTTCGAGACGTGGCGCTGCGACGGGCAGGAGGACTGCCAGGACGGCAGCGACGAGCGCGACTGCCTGGTGGCGGTGCCCCGCAAGGTCATCACGGCGGCGCTGATCGGCAGCCTGGTGTGCGGCCTGCTGCTGGTCATCGCCCTGGGCTGCGCCTTCAAGCTCTACTCCCTCCGCACGCGCGAGTACAGGTGCGCCCCTCCCCCCACCCCGCCGCTTTTCGGTTTACCCCACCCTCCATCATCCTCTCGCTGTCTTTACCGCTCCCTCGCGCACTCGGTCTGACCCGCCCACGTTTCCCTGACACCCCGCCCCGCCCCCCCCCCCGCCTCTTCCGCCATCTCCAGCATGGCGAGTCAACCCCCCCCCCGCTAATTGATGACAGAGTAAATGGCAAATCGCTGCCGCTTTGTTGCTATTGTGTTGTGCGGGATTATGGAAGCTCAGGCTGTGGTAATCCGTCCTCTGTGTAACCAAATCGGACGTTTCTGAATCGGCTTCCCTGTTGAGTCCGCCTGGCCGGACCCCACAGCATGTGACTGAGGACACTGAGGGGTGTGGGGAGACAGATTTAGCAGCTGTATTACCCCCACTCGCCCTGGATAATTCTATCCTGCCGTTTGGTCCTGTCATGACTCATATAGCAATATTGGCCTGATCGGTTAAATTTGAAACGGGAGCTGTTATCTGAAATGGAGAGCGCTTTGTGCTGTGAGCTGAACTGCCCTGTCTGATGAATGGCACAGACTAGCCTATATTCTGTGGACCTTGCTGTTGTTGTGTTGCAACATCCTTCAGAAAGGAATGAAAGTTCCTGCTTCTTGTTGCGAACTGTGTTTTCTGCAGTTTCCCATTTCCGCTGTAATCTTTGACATCTGAGTAAACAACAAAAAAAATGTTTTGTAATCTGTTGTGGGAGACCCATCATGATAGTTTTGGGACCAGAGAGGTAAAAAATAAAAGACATGATGAAGCATAGACCAATAAAGTTGTGAAATCACACTGTGGACAGTCCTCAGACAAATCCTTTGATATCCTCTTAGTTTGTCTCTGTCTCTCTCTCGCCACAGGGCCTTTGAAACCCAGATGACGCGATTGGAGGCGGAGTTTGTGAGGAGAGAGGCTCCGCCCTCCTACGGTCAGCTCATCGCTCAGGGCCTCATCCCGCCCGTGGAGGATTTCCCGGTCTACAACCCGTCTCAGGTGATTTCCCGCTGGCGTCTCACAGGATTTCCCAGCGGTTTTATAATGCGATGCGCTCTGCAGCACCTGCACCTGTAACGCATCCATTGGGTGTGAGTTGTTGACGCTGGTGTGCGATGAGATGCATGCAACCCGCCATCTCAGTCCCTTTCTACCCTGCATGACACTGCGCATAGTTACACACTGCCTTATAGGGCGGATAGCCACAGACACACCACACCGGTGGCTTGGTCTGAATTCAGTATTTTACCAATGCACGTACTGGAACAATGTTGGAGGATGAGCCAGCCGGTGTCCCACAGCTTTATGAAGTGTTCAAATTAAAGGTCGTCATCAACGCTGCAAATCCGTAATGAAATATAACGCTTTGTAAATAATTCATTGTGTTTGACATAAGGACCGAGTAGAAAATGCACAGCCTTTTTTTTTAAATTCACATTTTAATTAACGCAGTAGTAGTTGCATAATGCGCGTTGCACATAATCCCTTGCAAAACCTCTCATTTTCTCTCTGCGTGCTGCCTAGTTAAAAAAAAAAAAAAAGAAAGAGTTGAAGAAGCCGGGCGTTAGAAATCTCAGCCCATCGAAGGGGGGCTCGCCGCTCATCCATCAAAGAGGCGCGCGGGGGACTGAACGTGTCCCCCAGGCTCCCGAGCCCTATTTCTTCTCCACCTCTTTAAGACGTCCAGACGGTTGGGGTTGGTTCGGAGGGTGGATGAATAAATAATATTCGCCGGGGCTGATGGACTTTGTCGCGTTCGGGTTCCCCGCGTGGGGCTGTCTTGCCCCGTGTGAGCCTCCCCCTGAGAGACGGAAGGCGGTTCACGTCTCAGAACCCTTTCTAGACGCAAGGCGGAGGGGGGGGGGGGGGGGGGGGAAAGCGTTTTCAATTTTTCACTTTATTCGTGGTTTACATAAAGGGTATTACAGTAGATTTAAGGCTCTTTGTCATCCTGTGGAGCACAGGGGACACAGTGTCACATCCCCTTTAATGCTCTCCCAGTGCAAATAGCTGCGTGCTCTTTTAAGTTGAAGCAGAAGTGCCCTGACAGAAGGTGTTATCTCAGAGCCTATGCAGTACCTCGCCTGTTCTAGTTACTTATTTTAGGCCATTTATTTGAGATGCATTCACACAAGAATTTATACTCAAGGAAATTATAGACACTACTGCCTTTCATTTAATTCCACTTTGTGCATATATAACCCATACTGTTTTGTGGGCAGTTTTCAGCCAAAGTAAAACATGTTCTTTGTATATTCTATTTGGTTTTGTAAAATAGAATTGTATTTGACATGATTCGTGGAAATTAAGCATATTGATATTATGTTCTTTATTATAGCTATGCTGATTAATAATGGGATTATATTAATTAAGTACAAATTTGTTTATTTGCACCCAAGTTCGGCAAATTCAGCAATCTCTAAAACTCATCAGACTGAGGTTGTGGAGAGAAAGTGCAATGCCCACGTTTCACTTGTCTGTCAAAGTTAAGGACCAATGCCGATTGAATATAAGCGATTACGTAAGACCAGCCGATAACATCAACATTGCCCTTTAAATGCAAAAATAGATAATGTATTATAAAGCATATAGCCTATGTAATAATAAATAATATATACTATGATCAGTAATTCATAGTACATTTGTTGATGAGTTTGGATGCTCTTCGGTATAAAAGATAGTAAGTGCTCCCTTTGTCCTCGTTCAAGGCATTTGTTATCTATGGTTCGATGCTAATGGTTTATACCCCAGCAATAATGAATGAGAATGGTTGACCACCATTCTACAAGACAACAATGTTTTCAGTGAGATTCCTGTAGTCTTATAGTGTTTTTTTTGTTTTTAAATGAATATTTTAGTTTTAGTTCATTTCTGTGAAGTTTGTTTTCATTTTGCACAGAAAGATCAGGTGTGTGAAAACAGCTCTCCAAGTGAGAAAACATTGTTTTTGCCAACTCAACAATACGGGTTTATGTGCCATTTTGCAGCACTGAATTTTTACTTGGATACACAGAGCAGGCTGTGTGTTAAAAAGGAAGAAGGAATGGCAGTATTATCTATACGACATAGACAGTGATTTGCAATTTTGTCATAATTTTGCCTTGACAGGTGAAATGACATAATTTAGTGTATTACAAGCAATTACGTTAAGGTCTGTCATAACATTCGTCATTGCATGTTACATGGCAGTATTATGGCATTTATTATAAGCTGTCATGAATGGGGAAATGAGTTCCATCTGTGTAGCCCACATTGACAGGAAGTCTCAAGGTGTGATTTACTGGTAGGTGGGCTGTTGTCAGTTAACCTAGAGGGACTGAACATAGCTGCTGGCCTTTCCTGTTAGAATCCGCCAGTTAGAAAATGGCTGACGTTTTATCAGTGCTACTGTGGCCAAAGCTAACCTTGATTTCCATGTAGTTTTGCTTTGCCAGATTACGGTTATGTTATGATACTGGGGTCTTTGGTGATAATGATGAATGATAGTATTTCCACCAGGTGTCCCTTAATTGTTTAAAGTTGCCATTATGAATTTGGCATTCGTTCAGTTTGAATCCACATCCAGGTTATTGCACTATGCAGTACCACTCAGGGTGAAGTACCTAAACACGATGTCTTCTTGGAGATATTTTATCAGCAGCGAGAATGCCTTTAATTTCTATTTTCCCAGCAGTCTGTAAACTAGGGTTGTCTGTTGTGAACCCTGAAATGGGTCTTAACGGTCAATTAACGGGAATTCAGTCAATTATTATTATTAGTGTTTCATTGTCCTGAGCGCATCACGCTTCTCATAACCAGCATCTTACAAGCACCGGCGCAGGAAGAGTATATCGCTACATTAAAGCTGCTCTCGGTGCTGCTACAGTAATTTAATTAATGCGCTCAGGGGCCAGGGAGCGAGCTATAGGAAACGCGGTCCAATATACTGAGTGGAGGATTACGGTGTGTACAATGCCGCTGGCTCGCCCTTGAAAACTCGTGAAACGAGCGAAAACAACAGAGCCTTAGGTAGCTGATATACTCCTCTGCTGCTTACTATTCTGCCGTGTTTATTCATAATAATAAGAATGTGCAGTAAAAGAACTGGCTAACGCTAATGGGAATATTTATGTATGGCAATATTATGACAGTATAGAATTGCTGCTGTATCAAAACATTTCCTGTCGCCACTTTTGCTTGTACACATTGCATTATTTCTCTTGTTTGGTATTATTTTTGTATTGCCTAGATTGAGCATGTTCCATATTTAAAATATTAGCGACATGCCGATTGATCTGTTACCCGGCCGAACATCTTGAGAGTCTCGGTTTGATCAAAGCGCTGCACGCGTTGCCACGGCAGCGCTTTCCAGACCATAATGCGCCGCCCACCAGTCACCGACGCTGCCTCGTGGGACCGCGAAGCGTTCGCTTGGCGCCGAGTCACCAAACCGTCTCGTTCAAGCTGCGCGGCCATTTCTCTCCTCCTCCGCCTCCTCCTCCCGTATTTCTGTCCGTTGCAGCGGTGGCTGTTCTGAGGACAGGTTAAATAAGCTCTCGCACCCACTTCACCTCGTCCCTCCTCTTTCTCTTCGGTCCTGCGTGTCCTGACATGTTCCGCCCTGGCGCTCCCTCCTTTCACACGCTCTCTCCATACTCCATATCTCATACACTGCTTTGTGCTGTCTTTTTTTTTTTCTTTCTTTCTTTAGTGATTGAAAGTAGACTTTTGTTGGCTGTTGGCACACGCTAGCTGCTTGTGGAACCTAACACTGTTCAGGAATTGGCAAAAAAGAAAAAAAAAAAAAAAAAGCCAAAACTGTCTTCTCCACTTGTAGCGCTACACTACACAATCTTAACACAGGGGTGTCTGATCTTATTCGAAATCGGCCGGGGTGGGTGCAGTATTTTTGTTCTAGCCCAGCACTAACACACCTGATTCTACTTATCTAGGTCTTTAGTCAAGACCATTAGCTAAATAGTTCAACCCGGTGTTGTATTGCTGGGCTAAAACCTGAACCCACACTGGCCCTTTTCAGGTAAGATTGGACACCCCTGATCTGAAGTGTACTGCCGATATAAGATTGAAGGCCATATCTGCACCAGTGTAAACACGGCAGACATGTTGCAAGCTAACAAGGGTGCTTAAAGGAGCCGAATGGTGGCAGAGACGGTAACGTGTGCTCTGGGCCCTGATGTTGATGGATGAGCCGTGTCTGCCCCCCCCCCCCCCCCAGGCCTCCATGCTCCAGAACATCCGCACCGCCATGCGCCGACAGATCCGCCGCCACTCCACCCGCCGGGCCTCGTCCCGCCGCCGCCTGGGGCGCCTCTGGAGCCGCCTCTTCCACCGCGGGACCCGGCTCCGGGGCCAGATCCCGCTGCTGACGCCCCCGGGGGCCAGCCACCCCTCCCTGACGCGCTCGCACAGCTACCAGGCCGTGGGCGGGGCGGGGTCCGGCGCGGGGCTGACGCCCTCCCCCTGCTCCTCCGCCGCCGCCCTGGGGCTGGCCCTGCAGGCGCACGCGGACGCCCTTTACCGGCCCCCCACAGAGTCCCCGCCCACCCCCCTGTCCCCGCCCACCCCTTCCTCGCCCCTCTCCGCCTCAGACAGTCCAGAGGAGGAGGAAGAGGAGGAGGAGGAGGAGGAGGAGGAGGGGGGGTCGGGAGTGGGCTCTCCTGAGGCGCCAGGGGGCAGGGCCTCCCGCAGCGGCTGCCCGCCCTCGGGTCTGACGGACACGCCGGGCACCGGCAGACAGCGGGGCGCCGCGCCGCCCGAGAACTCCAGCGAGGCCTACGGCCGCAGGGCGTCCCGGAAGCTGGTGCGGGGGCTGGCCGCCAACCTGGCCCTGCGGCGGTACGCCCCCCTGGGCGCGTCCCCCAGCCCGGACCCCCTCCGAGTGCCCTCCACCCCCACTGAGGGACACGCCCCCGCCCCGTCCTGGGACCCGGGGCCCTCAGGGACACAGGGAGCTGATCAGATGTGCCAGTCTGTGGAATTGCCAATCGGGGAGGAGCAGGAGCAGGAGCAGCCCTGCTGTGGGAGCGACGGGGACGATGACGAGACCCTTCTCGTGTGCTGAGCCAGCGAGCCGCCCACTCTCTCTCTCTCTCCTCTCCTCTCCTCTCCCTCGCGCCATCAGGAGGCGTTCGCTGGGCCTTCGCTGTCAGGAAAATAACCTCACCGCTCCGCTTTTTTCTCTCCCCCTCCATCCCCTCTGCCACAGACCGGTTCCCTGGCTGCGTCAAAGCTGCCAGTCAGCCGGACAGCACAATTTAGTACCGAGGTGCGGAGACCAATTCACCAATTCACAGCAAACGCTAACAGCAGGCTTTTAAAAAATTCCTTCTAATCTTTCCCAGGCCTGACCTTTCACCCCAAGCCCTTCCGCTCCCCTTCATTGCTGCAGCCCCAGTTGGCTCTGGTACGGACGGGGTCATGTGACATATCAGCAGGCGAACGTGCCGCTGTCGAATTGTGGGGCCCCCCCAAAAAAAGCACTTTCTCTCCCCCTGCCTTACAAGAGATCGAAAAACCAGCTTCAAGAAAGGACCAGTTCCTGCCGAAGTGACTATCCTGTGACTTTACTTGCTTTTTTTTTGATGTTGTTTTTTTTTCCAGTTATTTTTTTGCCATTTAAAAAAACGTAGATGGGCTCACCATCTTAATGTCTGTGGAACTAAAGGGATGAACTGAAAGGAAATTTCAATCTTGTTTTGTCGTCGCCGTCGTCGTCGTTGTTGTTTTTGTCGTTGCTTTAATCCCGCAGTTATCGCCGTTGCCTCTGGAGATTCTGGGAGAGACGCTCGCAAAAAGGAGCTCCCGCGTCGGCCAATCGGTGAGGAGGTTCGAACTCAGGAGAAAAGCGGAGGATCGTTAGGCAGCTTGAACGGAGAGGCCCTGTCTGAATGGCTTCTTTCAGCCGCGCGGATCTGTTTACTCCGTGGCGGTTTCAGCCCGACCCTTTTAACGGAAACTCAGACCTCAGGGAGGGGGGGGGGGGAGCTCGCGGGGAGGGGGGGGGGGGGGGGGGGGGGCCTTCGTTGCAGCTCCCCCTTTGGCGGCCCTGGTAACATTAGAAAGCGAAAATTGCTGATGCATGAGAAAGCAAGCAGGGCTGTGGTGGTGATGTAATGGTGTCTCTTGGAAGGCGGCGGGGAAAAGAGGCTGAGGTAATTATGATTTATCTCTTCGGCTAGGCCTCGCTGCAGGCCTGAGCGGGGCATTAAAGAGAGGGAGGTCACTGGAACCCCAGGGGGAAACGTGTTCTGTCTTTGAAATAAGCTCTAATTTCCTTGTTTTCCCGTTAATGTATCCTCCAATTTGGTTCTTACTTGAATTTGTTTTGTTTTTTTTGTTTGTTTTTTTGTGTGTGGTATTGCATCTCAAATCTTGTGTTGTGTCTTAGCATTTTTTTGTTTGTGTTCTGTTATGGCCTTTTTGCGTGCTTGCGTACGAGTGCGAGTGCACGTGCTTGCGTACAAGTGCACGTGCACGTGCTTGCGTACGAGTGCGAGTGCACATGCTTGCTTATGAGTGCGCGTGCACGTGCTTGCGTACGAGTGTGAGCGCACGTGCGTGCGTACGAGTGCGCGTGCACGTGCTTGCTTATGAGTGCGCGTGCACGTGCTTGCGTACGAGTGTGCGTGCTTACTTGCGTGCGTGTGAGTATCAGTGGGTGTCGGTGCGATGGTGTTTCACATGTTTAGTGGAGCTATCATCAGGGATGTTTGAAAGAAGCAATAAGTGACTGATCTTGATCTCTCAAAAATGGCGTCAGTCTCAGAGCCAGGGCACCTGTCTGCCATTGCTTCTGCGGCATTAGGCGTTGTGTTGCTCAGAAGCTTGCAGGCATTATATCCCAGCCCTGAAGGGCATCTGGCCCAAGGCGTTGAGAAGGGCAGGTACAACTGCTGGACAATTAATCATAAGATAAGGGAAATCCAGCAGCAGGAGGCACAGTGACAAATTAAAAAAAAGAAATATTATGCAGAAGGTGCATTTTTCTTGTTGTGCTGCTGGATTTAGCATATATCAGCCCTGAAGAGAAGGGGGGAAACGCGGCTCCACTCTCTGTGCTGCCCGTTCGTTATCTGCAATGCAGTATGTCCTACGCCTTTGACTGAGTGGGCCACATTTTTTGGGGAGTAAAAGTAGGGGAAAGCGAAAGACTTTGCGTTTGTGAATAAGCGGAATGAAGTACACTGCAGTAAGACTGAACTGGAATGAGTGAAATGAGCTGAACTCCACGCCGGGGGGGGGGGCGTAAATCCATAGACCCGCGTTCACGAGCTGACTCTCGGAATGGGATGTTTATGTGGTAGTAAACCGAAATTGATTTCCCCAGAGCATCGGGTTGTGTGGAGAATTCTGCTTTGCGCTGCCGTCCTGCTTGGGAGATTTACCGAATTCATACGTACGCTGTTACCTCACTTGAGAAATGCTGTTGTTGGATACCTATCAATGAGTAACCGACAGTTATCCCCAGATCGATATTCCTTACTTTATTTCCCTGTAGAGTAATTCACATAAAATTTTAACCTGATGAGCCAACACCGATACACTAGTGTGGAGTTTTAAGGTGCAGTACTGTTAGTACACTACACTTAGTGTCATCACACCCGTTTTTCAGAGCAGTAACATTACCAGTGTCAATTTAACTTTAAATGTAATCCGAGTCTAAGAACAAGGAAATGTTTGCCATTAGAGTAAAATTTACTCTACAGGAGTTGATTTAACACTGAATATCTTACCGGTGTCTCTGCTTAGTAAGTTCTGAATAAAAAACGGCTTTACAAAAGGCATTCGTAAAAAGAAATTATGAAAAATAAGTTGTGCTCAGTCAGACTTGAACTATCTCCAGAGATTTTCATAAGATTAAAATCTGAAATTACACGCTTCCATCTCAGGTTGAATGCAAGGCTGCACTTCGCTAATAGCTTTTCTGTTGTCACCCACACGATATTCTAGAGATTAGGATGCGTCCAAAAGCAGATTAATTTCACTTTGTTATGTGGTTGTTAATAGGTGGGATGTTTTCCAGGATGTATAAAGTAAAAATATGATTTTTTTGCACACATGTAGGTAGTACATAATAACATATTAGTTTTTTGAATATTTTACTATTGTGTCATTGAATGTGTTTGAATCCAGCCAAAAAAAAAAAATTGGGTCTGCCAAATGAGCTTGCTGAAAGAAATGACCTCATCACCTTCATCTGCTTCTGCCCCAGTGGGAGAATTAAAAGAAGACTGTCATTAATTTGGCTGCTAATTATAATTAAGTCGTTTTTCATCTTATCCTTTTCCTTGTAACGTGTATTTCCTTGGAGTAAAATCTTGTGTAAGCGAACGAAAGCAGTCCACACAGTGGCTTATTTCACCAGTGCATTTCATTAAAAAACGAGAGTGCAGAATCGTCATTTGCATGTTGTTTGCATTTTTCTGATCGGCACGATAACAGAAAATACCGGACGAGGTATACTAAAATTATATCTTTTATCTTTTTTAATGTGTCAAAAGGCCTTATGGATATGAAGCAGTCATTAATTAAGTTTTCATTTTTGAAAAAAAAAATAAAAATGTTATCGGTGGACAAGCTGTATACGGTGAGAGCATCTGTGGACTCTTGGATGTATGTAGACTTGCGTGAGTGATTTGAGAGAGCTGGTCCACCTGTTCTCCACCATTAAAGATGCTGCTAATATTAGTGGTAGATCCAGCCATTTTGTTTTTAACCCCAAATGCTGTACGATTTGCTGTGGAAAAGAAACAAAAAAAAAAACATGCCATTTTGATATTCGTTTGATTCTTTCGCTGTATTATAACAGTGCATTTTTTTCCTTGTAAAAGAAACCGTTATGGGGTGCAGTACATCTGTTCGGTTGAGACTCTCATTTCTGAGTTGTTTGTAACTTCTAGCGTAAACTTGAAAGTTGTCATTCCTTCTCTGCTGGCGCGGTCAATGGGGACGCAAGATGACGACAGTGGTCGGACAATTGATTGTCTCGGTGTCTTCTTGTGCCTGCATTTAATAAATTTTCATTTCATTTTTGTCTGCTTGTGTATTTCCACACAGGGCGAATCAAGAGCAAAGCTTCAAAATATATGCGTGATACTTGCTTTCTTCACTGTGGAAGTTCCCCAGAGTGAAAATGAATAAAATCAATCCAGTCTTATTATATATTTTTAAAAAACTAGACCACGCTTTTTCCTCTGTATTAAATTTATTATGCTCTTATTGTTATGTTTCTTTATAAAAGAGAGTGCACTACACATGTACAAGTTAACAAACATTCCAGGAATGCAACCCACTGTAAATACCTGATGCTTTACAAATAATTTATAGTGAATAATCTCTTAATTTTTAAGAACGTACATTGCCACTGGGCTTGCAAACTGCATAGGACCGAGTAAACCTACAAATAGTGTTGAGTGTGGGGTGCAGGAACACAGAAGGTCCCGATGCCCTCTGATCTGTGCTGAGGGGGATTTCTCTACTGTATGCAAGCTGGAGATGGGGGGGGAGGGGAGACCCCAATCTCCTATGGCAGTGTACTGAGACACAAACTGAATACTGAATCTTCATGCTCCAGACATTCCTTTGAGGGGGAAAAAATCCCCCAGAAACCTTTAGATGTCTCTATTGTAGCAATGGCAAAATCATTGCTATTAAGTAGACCTTTTGGTTATGATACTTCTTAATGTTACGAAGTACTGTAACACGAAAGCATAATTGTCAAAAGAAATTAACAACAAACTGCAAAAAAAAAACTTGCACAGGAAAAATAAAAGAGTTGGAAATGTCTATAGACAGGAAGTAATGCAGGCAGGACTGTCCCATAATGCCCAGTACTTCCTGTGTCACTAGATGAGCACCAGTGAGGATGGACACTCCATTTGTGACACTGCTACGTTTTGGGCCACAAACGGCGCTGAGAGCTAGTGGGAAGTTAGCCTCTCGGCACTAGAAAATGTGATAGAAAATGTTAGAAAATATTTAGAGTCTAGTCTAGTCTAGCAAACTAGACTGTGTACATGAAAACGTAAGGGTGTATTGGTCAATGTGTTTGCTTACTATTACACCAGCCAAGACGGAAACTGTTTTTCGAGTCTCTTAACTACCTACAAACATCTATCTTGTGCGTATGCAACCAGATGCTGGATCTCTCTTGCTGTTTGCCTACTGTACACGCATGTTGACGTGGGAGTTAATTATTAATATACAGCACATATTTGTCAGTTCAGTAAAAACTACAGGTGCGAGATCTGGCACATGTTAAAAAAAAAAAAGAGTAAAATGGTTTGGACTGTGGTGGAGGATCTTCCTGTGTTCCCATTGCTTATTTTGGACTGCAATTGATATGCTTCCTTCAGAGGGTGAGGGACACACACCTGATCCCACACTAGCGAAGACCATTCCTGGCCTCTAATAAAAACATTAAGTGAATATAAAATCAGTGGAACTCCATGACTCATGGCATACTGGAGGAAACAGGAAGACCTCAGCAGGCAACGGAAGACCTCTGAGCCAAATCTACACATCTAGGGATTACATGAGAGAATTCCCAGAACAAATTAATAGGTGATGACTTAATACATCAGGTAATAAATGAGAACATTTTTCCTTTTTTTTGTAAGGCACAGTAAAAACATAAAACCTTGGATCGATTCAAAAAGAAAATATCTTGCAAAAAAAAAAAAATCAAATGAGGAGAAAGACAGCGGAGCAGCAAGCAGTTCCTTGGGGGGGAGGGCAGGGGGTGGGGGGGGTGGGTGTGGAGAGAGGGGAGCGTAGTCTTTTTGACAATGTTGTACTGTTGGCATTCGCTAGTTTTGCAACTGAGAAGGAAAATAATAAAATAAAATACTGTCTGAAAAACACACGTCTCTGCTCGCGGTGGGGAACCCGAAGCTGGACCTATCGGACGAGAGAGAGTGGACGCGTCGTCGCTGGTAAGGAGGCACCCGTTATTTTCCCTCTCGCAAGAGCTGGTGGTGATGACAAAATTTTTAAAAATTAAAAAAAACGAAAAGTTAAAAATAAAAATTTTTTTAATTCCCTGGGACTGACACTCAAGACTCGGATTTGTCCTTCCACTCCTGCATCTTCTCTTCGGCGGGGTCCACCTGGGGGAAGACCACGAAACACAGCCTCTGTCCCACGTGAGTCACCCTCTCTGAAAAAGGACAGCCCGGGGGTTTGGGTTTCAATTGTGGGGGGAAAAAAAAACTGTTTTGCATCACAAAATACAGGAACACGATTTCCCTTGATTTACATTGAGATTATACTGCAATTCTACACACAGCACAGCTTTTCTGCAAAGCTCCCTGGAATAGGAGGGAGGGTAGAGTGATGCATTGGGTCTCACAGTTGGCGAGCTGGCTTCCCCAAGCACAGTTAGTCAAAACATTTGGGTCGTGAGAATAGGCCTGGTACAAACAGAAATAAAATGAATGCATTTCCCTTTGTCCCCCACAGCGCTAGTAAAAACTGTTATTAGCTTGATTCGGGAGCTTAGCGAGGCTGTGCTGCCCTCTAGTGCAGAAGTCACAGTCTCGACTTGTAGAGCAGCCATCTCACTTACAGTGCAGGGCTTCTTTTCATTATCCCTCTTGGAAAATCTAATCGGTGCTGTATACCCGGTACGAGGCATGCCGCCCAACCAAGTCGTAACTTGGCGGGATGGCACGCCTGCCATCCCAAAATCTGCCCTCTACCTTACAAAGTTGCGAAGTCATAAGAAGTTCAGAATGAACCGAGAGGGTCCAGCATATGCTTGTCCAGTGTGAGAGCAGCACTCACCGACAAGATCGTAGATGCACTTTGGCTTGTCCTTCCAGTGCACCCCCAGGAAGTAAACGGGCACGCCGGTGAGCATTATGACCAGCCCCACCCCGCACACCACCGGCTCTGAGTACAGGCTGAAGCCCAGCAGGAAGGCCCAGAAGAGCAGGTAGCTGATGGGCACCATCAGGTTCACCTGTGAGGGACAGTGAGCGGACCATGAAGGCATGCACCCGGTTTCTACCGGCCTTAGCCAGAATTTGTGATGGTGGAATGTTGGCCCCCCAGTTTGTTTCCACTTCCCCAGAGTAAACACGCCTTGTACACATACAAGGCATGTTTACAAATCAAGTTTTTTTTTTTTTTTAAAAAAGGTCCAGGGAACTGAAATCTATTTTGAATTCTTTGTGGATGTGTTGTTTTAATACTTTTTTTTTTTTTTTTGCATTCGCAAACGGCCGAGAAATAATTTTAAAAAATAAAAATAAACGTGTAAAAGCCTGAAATTGGGCTGAAATTGGCTTGCTTTCCTCCTCGGCTAAACGACAGGTTTTCAGTGGGCGGGGTTAACTGAGTGTTAGTTATGTAACGAAAACCTTAAGGCAACTGAAATCCCTTTCTATGTGTAATATGCAAATGACGCTTCGATCCACTTGTGTGCAGATAAGGCAAGCTGCTGCACTGCAAGTTGAAAATGCCAAAGCATTGCCCCTTCTCTGGTTGCAGAGAAAGCAATACGCTTTTTTCTTTTCTCAAAAACGAAGAGACCTACAAGAAATGGGTTTTGTTTCTGGAGCCCATGGGTAAATGGTAAATGGACTGCATTTATATAGCGCTTTTATCCAAAGCGCTTTACAATTGATGCCTCTCATTCGCCAGAGCAGTTAGGGGTTAGGTGTCTTGCTCAAGGACACTTCGACACGCCCAGAGCGGGGCACTGCAATATTACAATTACCCGTACAGTTAGTATTTGAAGTGCCCATTTTTGCCCAGAACTTGGTGGATCAGTAAGTAGGCCTACCATTAGCTGGCGACAATGAAATAGCTTTCAAGCTTAGATATGTGGAATCAAAGACTTTCTTTGTTCGGGTGTAACGTCCGGAGTTTGAGACTGCTATAGAGTCTAAAGTTAGTGCACAGTAGCTCAGTGTTGCAACGTTATCACACATTGAATGGTCTTCAGGTTTAACTATACGATAGTAAAGCCTAGTTTATGTTGCTTTCTTTCGTTTTGTCTGGTAGTGTAAGGTCACTGCGTGGGACAGTCTGCTCTAGCTAGGCTAGCGATGGGGAATGGCTTACATGCGACGTGTCTCACGGATACGAATGTTAATGAGCGCAGGATACACGCCCACCCTGTCCTTGCCTGCTGAACAGGTCACAATAATATAATAGTGTTTATTAGAATTTAATGGTTATAAATGGGTTTAAAAACTTGACAGAAATATTAAGAAGACGATCAGTTGTCACTTCTGGGGAGTATAACCACAATTTGAATCCAGGTTCCTGGACCTTTAGATGAAAAAGTCCTTCTCCACAGTTATGTAAAATTCTAAATTAGTGGTCTAAATGGCCAGTAGGGTAAAAAAAAAATGGAAGCATTTGCATTTCACTCCACGCTTACGCTGCATTTTACCTCACCAGCACCCCCCACATTAGACACAATGGCCGCCTGCACATGCAAATGCTCAGTCTGAGTCATCAGTAACTGAAAGGACTAAACCAGACTCACATTATTTACATATTTCCTCAGAAGCACTCAGCAATATAAGTTTATTTCAGCGTTTTTACAAAGGGAGCGGTTAAGGACAGCAGACGGTGTTAGGCGGTACCTTAATGGGCCTGTTCAGGTTGGGCTTCTTCCAGCGGTAGTAAAGCAGGCCAGCGATGGTGACCCCGTAGGAGAGGTAGTTGATGAAGGAGACGTAGTTGATCAGGTTGTGCGTCTCTCCGATGCAGAGGATGACGATGGTGGCAGTGCACTGTGGGATAGCGGGGGGGGGGGGGGGGGGGGCGGGTGAGAACAAGGCCTGGACGAGGCTCGCAAGACGACAGACCCCTCCCCCCACCCATGTGTGTTTTTACCGCCGTCGGGAAGGATCTCACGGAAGAACTAACCTTTCCGTCAAGGCGTATAAATAAATAACAGGTCTGGGTTTTTTTTTGCTAATAATAGCGCCCGTGTGAGAGAGAGCAGTGCAGGACGGGGCCTTACGCAGACCAGGAGGGCCGGGATGGGCGTGCAGCTCTTGCAGTGGATCATGGCCAGCAGGCTGGGGAGGTGTCCCTCTCTGGCTCCGGAGAAACACAGCCTGGAAACAGGGATTCGATTAAAAACCATCTGGGGCGAAACATCCAGTGTCCTCAGGTGTGCTACTGAAGCGTGTCTCTGTCCGTCCCACACAGTGTCCAGTAAGGAGTGAAGAAGGGAGGATATGGATGGGACCACGGAGGTAACTCTTGGGCTAGATAACAAGCTTCCCGAATGACGTTTTTATGGCAGTCTGTTTGTATAGCTGCAATAGCTGAAACGCTTCTTGCAGAAGCACAAGGGAGATATCTGCCCTGAAATGAGATTGCTTATACGGCACCTTAATACGTGCCACATCAGCCCTTAATCCTAATGTTTACTCGTATGAAGTAATTTCACGAACTATCATCCAAAATCTATCCATGACAGTCCCTGACAGAGGGTACATACATGGTTAATGTCAAATGACAGGAAACGATCTCTCACCTGGAGGAGGTGAAGAGGTATCCGTTGATCCCCCCGAATGTGGAAAGAGCCACAGAGATGGGCATGACGGAGGAGAACATCCCCAGCAGCTTCTCCCCGAAGGTCTGCGTGACATCGGACAGCTACGTTAGCAGGAGCACCACCAGCAGCACTGCACATTGTGAGGACTTCATACGACTGTGAGTACGTTTGTTTTTTACGCCAGATTTCATTTCCAACACAATTTAAAAATGTTTTTTTTTTTTTCTCATCTACTATTAAATTAAACCCTATAGATAATCCAATCTATAGTATACAAGCTGGGCCCTACAGCCTGGACATCAGGTTCAAGCTGGTTTAAACTTGGGCTACGTCAGTCGCTGACAGTAGCTATCATCCTGCTGGGATTAGAATGTCTTATCAGAGGCTTATCAGCGAAAGCTCTCCTGTAGTACTGCGTGGCCTGTACTATACACAGCAGCACAGACAGTAGTGACTATTTCACACACTTCAGCTGAAGTGTTCATTGCAAAGGTTCTAGTGTCGATGCCTTGGCCAATTTCAATTTTGGGCAGAAAAAGGGAGAGACACATACCACCGTATTTGGATTTTTGCATTGTCATACATCGCTATGATCTCAGTAGCTCATGAAATATTTCAAAATGTTGTTGAGACCAACAAAAAACCATTTGTTGAAACAAACGAATAACTATTTTTCTCTTATTTTAAATGTCTTACTCACATAAACGACAAAGGCTAACGTTTTTTTATTTAACGGGTGGAAATGTGAGAGCCCTGGCTGAAGTGACGGCCAATAGGCACAGCCTCCTACTCGATGCTGACAGTTGACAAGTTTACTCACGACTGCCACGGCATTGGAGGACAGCAGCTCCTCAGGTGACATGGAGGAGAAGTAGGCGATGTTGGTGAGGGTGTACACAAAGGTGACCAATGGAATGGAGATGTAAATGGCACGAGGTAGATTCCTGACGAAACAACGAACACGTTAATGGGGCCAACCGTGCCTCTTTCTCATGGGCGAGGGGTGGGGAAAACACCGGAACGGATGGCACTAATGATGTCACAACCTTGACGTCTCACTCCTGACGGAGTTGGTGAAGAAACAAGATGATGGCTACCATCCAACAAATCTCTTGAATGGTAAACGGTGAACAACACAAGTGTGACATCATTACTGTGAGCTATACTCGTACACTCATTTTTACAGAAATGTTTCTTCTTTCAATTGACCAGTTACAGTCACAGTGGCTGTAATTGAAAGACCAACAGCAACACAACAATGAAACGCTCCACAGTGGCTGTTGTTGTTGTGCTCGTCTGGCAGTTGGAAGAGTGGGTGGTGCGGGGTTGGTCACCGGGGGTTACGGCTGAGGAACCTCACCGTCGTGGGTCCACCACCTCCTCGGTCACGTAGTTGAGGAAGTTCCAGCCGCTGAAGGCGAAGGAGGCCTGCAGGAAGGCCAGGGCGATCTGCCCAACAGAGGGGGACCTCGCGAACTCGAAGGCCACCGACGGCTTCAGCCCCTCGTAGTGCCCTGAATGGGGAACGAGCAGAGTATCAGTCCGTTGACCTTTGACCTCAGGCATCCTGAGAGCCTGTGTATTCTACTGCCCGTGCCCTGAGGCTACAAGTCCTGTTCTGTACAAAGACAACTAGGCATCATCACTCTTCAGCTGAATAGAAGGGATCAAAATAGTTAAATCCACATAAAATAAGTTCATGGCAAATATGGATATTCAGTAAGTTTACTGTTGTTGTTATTGTTCATTTATGTATTGCAGTCACTGGCTTGTCCATACCATTGCTTGAAACTGGGTCCCAGGAAATACTATACATGTATTACCTGCAGTACTCGGTATTGACCACTAGATGCCACTAATGGGAACACTTCATCTTCCACCTCAACGACAGTGGGGTTTGCAATTTGGATATTTATAGTGTTAATACGCCTCTGCTTATTCAGGGGTAATTCATTTTTGCCTGAAGGACACTGGTATGTGGGCATAATTAACATGAAGCTATGCTGTCAGGACACAGAAAGGGAAAAGAATGCACGAGCACTCAGAAGTAAAGTCTGTCCTTTTGTTCTATTGTTAAAACTGGAAAGCAATTTCTGCATAAGAGGTTAACCTCTCCCTATTCAGTGGATTAAGAGTCAAGCAAGAAGGGGGCAATAGTAACTTCTTTGGTGTTTTTGACAGTCTGGAAGCCCTACTGTGAGGGCAAATAAAGTTGTGCAGAGGCCCCCTCAACTGACAAGTAGGTAGAGTGTTGTCCTCATAGTTTTTCTGCCTGGACCATCAGCACAATTAGTACTACAGATTATGTTCGCTATTTCATGGACATGCTGTTCTGAAGACTGTTCTTAAGTCTCAAGAGACAATTCCCAGGCGCCCAACAACTGGAAGATCCAGTTAAACTGCAAGTCCTTGATGTAGTGATAACATGCACTGTGACCGACTGTGCCAGTCCTGACTGTTGTTCCACAGCGTGGCTCATAACTGATCGTAGCTCCACTCCAGGAGGGAGGATGCCAGTCACCAGGGTTTCTCTCTCAGGGCAAGACCGAGTCCTCTGTTCAGTCAGGTGCCCGTGGAACAGCCGCATACTGTACAAAGTGCAGCCCTCCAGCACAATGACTGTGAAGTTCAGCCGAGGGAATGAAAAGAACTGGCTGCTGGCTAGCCCGTGCCTCTGGGGATGCATGCGAGTCTGTTCTCTCTCAAACTGACAGTGGAAGTTCCTGAGACGAGGCAGGCTTATAAATGCAGTACGGCAGTCAAAGTTGCGAGAAAGGTGAAACTGGGTGAAAGAAATAGGTTAAAAAAAGGTTTCTGATGATGTTTAAAAATGCTGTCGGCCAGTCTCTATCTGCTGTACCACTACACTAGGAAGCACCTGCAGCCGTGCAGGGTTCAGGCATTTTGGGAAAATGGGCAGGACAGAGGACACCCACCTTGACAGATCTGCACCAGGCCCACCACAATGATGAGTCCCAGCGCCAGCAGCTTGCCCACGGTGAACACGTCCTGGATCCTGGTGGCCCAGCGTACACTGGAGCAGTTCACCCAGGTCAGGAACACTGCCGAACACACACACACACGCACACACACACACACAGACACACACATGCACAGGTACACATACACACACACACACACACACACAGAAAGACAACACTTCATCACCAGCATCATGAATGTTAGTGCACTTTCCCTACACAAGCCATTTGACTGCTTGATTAAAATACAACAGCGGTTTCAGGTCATTGTCAGCTTGATAAGAAACCTGTTTTACACGCTGGAGGCAAATTCAACTGAGTTCAAATGAGATCACAATAGAGGAGGTGCCGTGGGAAGTTTGCATAGGATGTCTCCTAAAGTCATGTGTTCTCCTACACTTCTACTGCCTGCTATTTTCCATATATTGCTTGTTAAGCGTTTCCAAGTGTCAGGGACAAATGCAGTATTCTTCCAGTATGTTCCGTTGCTACTGCAGTTAACTGCCAAAAAGATCAGATTTTCCATTTTCTCCATCCCGTTCATGCATTTTCCAGGAGACTTCGGCTGCATGTGAACAGCACACTAGCCAGGCAAACTGGAATTCTGGTTCACAGCACAGCAGCTAGTGGATTAACCAGAAAAAAAGAAAAGAAAAGAAAAGAAACAAAAAAAACTTCAGAACCAGCCCAAACTTGCAGAAGTCGTTGAGTGCAAGATGGGATTACGGATAAATTCTTGTTGGATTACAGTTGGATTAGTCTGATGTAGCCCGTGTCGTTTTGAGCTTCAGCTCAGAATGCTGGTGAAGTTATACAGTGTTGTGGTTTTTCACGACAGGAACGTGGCCCGCCAGCACTGTTACTGTCTCACCCCCTCTTCCATGGCTTTCTACAAGCACAGCAGAGAGCTTGCCCTTCAGCCACTAAAGATGAAAACGATCATCTGGGTACACAAATATATAGTTAACTAATAAGGCAATAATAAAGCAAGTTTATTATTTACGTATTTTAAACAGAAGTTCAGAATTATTTCACTTTTACCACATAAATCAGCACAGTAATCAACACAGGAAATGGCTGCGGTTTTTCTGAGCCTGTTCAAAATATTTAGGCTGTATATACAGTATGTCGCGTAAATAATTGCGTAGTTTAAATATCTACCTCTCCACTTTAGAGAGGATATGGTCTCTTATTAGTCTATAATTGTAGTAGGCTAACACAACAATTAAATCCAGGGTTGAAACCAAGATGTACATACCATCACAAAACACCTTATTTCACAAACATCTTAGAGAGAAGGCTGTACATAAATGTATACATAATACTGGAATTGGCTGGTTTTTTTTTGCCTTACTCAAAAATAATGTACGTTATTGTATGTACATTTTAATGCAGGAAATTCTCCCTGCCAAAAGTTTACAATATGCTATTCTGTTAAACTATTGCACAGGTACAGTAATCATCAAAAGGCAATGTCAAGTAAATAGGGATTCTGTGCTTCACATGGCACTATTCTCTATTAGTAGGCAGAATACATTGACAATAGCAGTGCAGTAGATGTCGACATTGACACAATAAATATTTTATTACAAATTATACTTAGACTGCACATATTTTTTGTTCAGGGAAGTAATTACTTTATCTGTTCTCTACCACCCCAAAGCACTGGTCCTCTCTTCCAAACAGGGGTGCTGCTGCACCTGACCGTAATTTCCATGTCCATACTCAGGAAGAAGAGGACAAATTTCTGTAATCAGTTGAAGGTTGTCATTGCACGGTTTGAATAGTAGGTGAGACAATGTAATTACCACCCATTAATTTTAACCATCCAGTGGTTATTCCGTTTCATTTAAATTTGAGTTATAGTGAATATCCAACCAGGTCCACTTCCTTTCCTACATGAAATTAGTTATTTTTTATACAAACATGCTAAACCCCCCCCCCCCCCCAAAAAAAAATAATAATAATAATAAAAAAACAGCCTAACAAATGTATTTCACATTCCAGATCTCTCCATTGCTACCGGGCCATTCTGTCCCACTGCTGGTGGATCAGGTACCACAAATCGCTCTCAGCTTAGATTACGCTTCCTCCGGTGCATCGATCCGACGGGTCTGGGAAAAGCAGACCCCGGAGGTGCCGTTAAACAGCTGTTAGTGTTGGGCAGGGCGAGCGCTGTCTCACGTTCACTGAAATCAGACACATCTTCCCTCTGCTAATAACGAGAGTGGGCCAGACCACATGGCTTCCATTCATTTGCAGTAAGTCCCACCTCCATCCTAAAGGAACGGTTATATGTGCAACACACACACACACACACACACACATATATATATATACAGTATATACAGTATATATATATATATATATATATATATATATATATAGGTTAATTGCATCAAGTATTGACTTCAGTCACTGGTATGACGGTAATGTAAGCTAACACTGTGCAGAGAGTAAGGAAACACCAAGTACAGCAGCACATAAGTGAGCCGTCACTTCTTTCTAAGCAAGTCGAAGGGCTCAAAACATCCAGCCAAGGACAGCTCCTTTTCCTCGGTGGCTTTGCTTCACGTGATGGGGACCCCGGGGTGCTCAATGGCAGGGGCTTTTTTTTATTTTTTATTTATTTTTTTTAAAAACCATACGGGGCGTATCTACGCGGAGGTCCGGCGTTTGGGGCCTCCGCTGCAGACAGTCTCCACGGCAGGCCGCTCCGGCGGGGCCAGGCATGCGGGGAACGGGTGGGCGGGGCGGCGGATTATTTCACCTCGTCCATCACTGTCGGGGCCCCCTCCGGGCCGCGGTGGCCCAACTGCCGCAGAAAGGGGAGCTGTCAGCCCCCAAATACAAACTGCTTCCGATGCAACCGGACAAAACAACAAGACAGGCAGGTCTTTGAAGACGCTGAGAGCTCACACTTCCCCAGATTCTTGGCAGTCGTCTCCAAAGAGGGAGAGAGAGAGAGGGAGGGAAAGGGAGAGAGAGAGAGAGGGAGAGAGAGAGAGAGAGGGAGAGGGAATGAGAGAGGGAGAGCGAGGGGGAGAGAGAGAGAGAGAGAGAGAGAGAAAAAGAGAGAGAGTGAGAGAGAGGGAAAAACACCAAGCACAATGAAGCCGTCCAACAGCAGCCATTATGGGCTCAAACTGGGGCCAGCGTTCTAATTTCAGGGCAGCCTCAGCTACCCCTTGTCACTCCTCCTTGTTCGGCTTCTGTTCGGGCCCTTTTTCAGACGAAGAGCAACGCGGGTGGTGCGCTCTCTGTGTTTGAGATAGCAGCGCAGGTAAACAGAGCACCACTCCATCCAGAGTGCCGGCTGAGGCTTTCTCCAGAGCCCAAGAGATTCGGCTAGCTAGCACAACCATGAGGACCTTTGTGAAAAATATGAACATCGCAGAATACAGTTTTCCACTATACTTAGCAATATTGACCCTCACAGGAAGAAAAAAAAGTACAGTTTACTGCTTCAAATTTTTTTTTACTAATATTGTTCATACTATTTTTTTTTTTTTCAGTTCCCATTTGTTTGTCCGAGATGCTGTTTATATTTCAGTGGCCATTTGGTTATACTGCTTGACCTAACACAGATTTTATGGGTCTCCAGTAGAATGGAGCCAGAGACATGAAAAATGTGCCCATTGCCTCTCTCTCCCAATGGCCTCTGTCCTTGACACTGAGCATTACAGAGATGGATAGGGGTAGTGACCCAGTGACTGGCATCTTTTCCAGAGGAAGGGATGGGGGGGGGGGGGAGCCCTACAGAACTTGTTTTTGTACACCAAGGATGTAAATACCGCTCAGGTCCTTCAAGCCATTCAGGCTTAGAAACTCTGATAGGCTTCCATTAGATACTGCATTACACACTTTGCGATACGGATAATATGGAACTCATGTGGTGCCTTGCTTTGTCCAGAGTGAGAGGGATCATGTGTAGCCTGCCTTTATGTGATACAAATGGTTACCAGTTGGGTTCTGTAACTCAATCAAGCAGTCAAATTTAATTTAAAGAATTTGTCACGGCGCACTTCACTGCATACCTTGTCCTGAACCCCGCCAAAAAGCAGACCAGCGTTAACAAAAACTCCCTGGATGACAGGTAACCGGGAATATGGTTCAACCACTTGAGAACTGGCAGTTTGAAAGCATCCAGAGATGATTTCTTTTTTTAAAAATCTAAAGCACTCTAAAGCTGCATGTTTGTATGAAAGGTGCTATATAAACAGAGATGGTCTGCCGCCGTGGTCCGAAGATGCATCTCTTCAGACTTTACCGTGACTAATTCTAACACTGCTCCTCTGCAGTGTTACTCCCAACCTCAGATCACTGTCTTGCGTTGCGTGTATCCTTGCATCTTTATCTTCCAGCACTTCCACGTCACACCGTTTTCGTTTGCCGCTTTTGTGTTGCACTTATACTATCTCTTTATCATATCTCTTGTAATTATGCCTCACTCACGCCACAACTTTACTGATTTTAGCCCCTGCTTACCGCGAGAACTAGACATTATGTTCATGGCTATGGATAGCCGAAACTTAATGAGAATTGTACCGTATCGGACCTGTACTCTTTAGTCGCTCCAGTGACCTTCGGTATGGACTTATTGTACGCCGCCTTGGATAAAAGCGTCTGCCAAATAAAGTCTAATGTAATTATTTTTACTATGACATTCCTGGGGTGGGATGGGTTGGAGTGGAGAATGTGGGAAGCAGTAGGCTCAGGCTCAGAGGTCTAGTACGTATTTTACTTATTTTACTTTGTAGTTTGTAGTTATTTTACCTGATGTTGTAGCTTGTAATGCCCCCTAGTTTGACTTAGCATAGGTTAGGTCAGAATAATGTTCACTGTGTGAACTGGACTTTATGTGTTCTTGGCTATGAATAACTGTTACAAAATGAGTATTGTACCTTATCCCGTGTTGGACCCGTGTTTTGTAGTTGTTCCAGTGACCTTCGGTGTGCACTCTTGTGCAGAACGTCGACGTCACTTTGGATAAAAGCGCCTGACAAATAAATGAAATGTCTAACTACAGAATTTTGCTGCTTTGCATTACAGCAAGGTACAGTGCATTCGTTCCAGCCCATAACTCTCGAATGATTTTGCAAATATTCAGTGCTGTGAAAAAGTATTTGCCTACATATACATTTACATATTTTTTTTCACATGGGATTAATCTAATTCTCATGTGGGTTAAAGTAGTATTCCAAGTGAATCTGATAGAAAAGACACCAACGTTTGTTGCTTCTTTCATCTGTTTGACGTGAGATCAAACCTGCGGTCTTCTGCTGTGAAATACGTATCGCTCTCTCGTTAAATCAACACAGTTAAAGTGATAATTAAACTCCGCAAACTTAACACAGCGAGGCTTGATTATGACCAGCCCTGCCCAAAATAAATCTCCCTTAATTTTGACCCTCACCATCAGAGTGAAGCTGCGAGCACAAAGGTTCTACAGACACATCATATGAGCCAAAGGATCAAAGGAAATTCCTGAATAAATCCACAAAGAAAGTTGTTGGTATATTTCAGTCTGGAAAGGGGGCACAAAGTCATTTCTAATGCTTTAGGGTTCTACCAGACTATAGTGAGAGCCACAGTTTTCTTAATGAAGTGCATCTGGAACATTAAGTAGCGAGCCATCCCAGGAGTGGCTGGCCTGCCAAAATCTCTCCAAGGGCACAGCGTCAGATCATCCAGGAAGTAGCAAAGAATCCTGGAACAAC
This sequence comes from Anguilla anguilla, assembly GCF_013347855.1. Taxonomy (NCBI): domain Eukaryota; kingdom Metazoa; phylum Chordata; class Actinopteri; order Anguilliformes; family Anguillidae; genus Anguilla; species Anguilla anguilla. The sequence continues at coordinate 29,916,671 of NC_049216.1, read as the reverse complement.
ATCCACAGAACTGCAGGCTTCTCCTGCCTTAAGGTCACTGTTCATGACTCTACAATCAGAAAGAGGCTGGGGGAAACAATGGGATTCATGGGAGAGCAGCAAGACAAAAACGACTGCTCACTAAGAAGAACATGAATGTTCATCTCAAGTTTTCCAAGAAGCACCTGGATTATGCCCTACACTCCCGGAAGAATGTTCTATGGAGAAATTAGTCAAAAGTGCAACTTTTTAGTCAAAATGAGTCCAGCTATGTCTGATAAAAACTAGGGCTGTAGCAATATGGAATTTCCTCTACCGTAGTGGCATAGGTGGAGAGAAATTTCATCACAGTTGTTTTCAGTAAGAGCAAACGTTTGTTTTCAATCTGTTCTTGCACAGCAATAAATAATAGGCCTATTGAAGTAATGATTACCCCATATTAACCACAGGGTACAGGACTGGTCTTACTACTTTCCCAAGTTATGCCGTCTCCTTATTCAGTCTTGACATGTTTTGGGAGAGGAACACAAGTTTGTTCACATTACTCGGTAGAACGTCACGTTTCTGCTTCGCCAGGCAGTTTTTCTAAGATTTTAACTTTTTAAGCTTTTGGAATGGCCCAAGTCAAACTCCAGACCTAAACTCAACTGAGATGTTGCAGAAGGATCTGAAATAAAAAGCAGTTCATGTTCGGAAAAAACCCCGCAAGTGTGGCTGAATTAAAGCAGTGGCGCATGCAAGAGTGGGCTAATCCTCAGCCACGAGCATGACATCAGGAACTACAGGAAGTATTTAGTTGCAGTCATTGCAGATAAAGGTGGTGAACACAACTGGGTGTAAGGGGGGGGGGGGGTGGGTATTGGATAACTTTGTTCATTTAATAAATTAAATATTAAAGTTTTTATTTGTTCGCGCAGGTTCCCTTCGTCGAGTGTTACACTTTGGCTGAAGATCGGAAAACATTCAGTGTCAAAAACACACAATAATAGAGCATAGGGGGAATTGCTCTAGATGGTATCGAGCTGCTGATGGATCTAACAAAAATATTAATTTACAAATATCGAAATGTAAAAAAAAATATGTTTTCTGCTGTTATTAACAGTAGTGGAATTGTGTCCTGTCCAATTCATTGTGCAATTACTACACTGGTGCAAGTCCAGTCTGAACCAGACTAAACTGGTACATGACCCTTAAAAATAGAAAGGTTCCAAAGCAAAGTTCTGCCTGGCTGTCATGGTGTCACATTACTAATTCCTCTTCTATGAAGACAGGTCACAGTTCATTCTAGATTACACATCCTTAAAGCTAAACTGTGGCTATATGAAAAAGCCTACAGACTTTTTCCCCCTCGAATAAATTTACCTGAATGTACAAATAAAAGTAATAGTACTGCTATTTGGTGGTCTGTCTCTAAGGTAAGAACACAGGCACACTGTGTGTAATACGACTTCGGGGACACGTGGTCATAACACTCATACAGTACATTCAGTAGGAGGGGGCCTGGTCACACACATGCAATAATGGTCAGCGGATCCGTAGAGAGGGGCCCCACTGAGTTTATATTACCCCCCCTTCCCCCCCCAGGCAGTGGGACTAGGAGTCTGGTGAGTCTTGCAGTTGTCTAAATTAAAGCTTTGAAAGAGCATTCCAAGCAAATGGGCTTTATCAATTGAAGTTTTTCCTTATTTTACATCATAAATTTAAGTATTATGTTTCCTTCCTTTCTTGACCATTCAGATTATTAAGGTCATTCAATTCCATTCAGCTTCGCGCCGAGAAAACGTCCATTTTAAACATGGACCGGTCTGGCCCTGGTTATTGGCGATTTATTTTTGGGGACGTTCAGCCTCAAAAAGCCCCTGTGAGTCAGGGGCGGGGGGGGGGGGGGGGGGGGGGGGGTCCGCGAAAACCCCCATCAATTCCAAACAATGCACAATGCAGATGGCATGCCCTCCTCCCGCTCAGGGACTCAATGGCTGGCACCATTATGTAGGCTGATGCACACTGTGTGACGGGTCAGGTGACAGGGCCGGCCTCCGCCCCACCCCCTGAAAAGTCACCATTGATATGACAGACCTCCGGGTTTGACATCCGGTGGACAACGGCTAGACGGGACAGCCGATCGTGATACATCGAAATGTCGACGCCTAAAAATAGGGCCGCTTGGCCCTGTGAATGTGCCAAGCCCATGGCGAGCACCCACCCCCCTACACACCTTCCTCCTGCTCGGTCTGGTTCAGACAAGCACAAGCCAGCTGACACACGATGCAGTCCAGATTAGGAATACTCCACAGTGTTACTGAACAGAGGCCAGTCATGTGACTCTTCTCTTTACTTCCAACAGACCGGCTTCTTTATTTTCACACCATTCTTTCACCCTAGTATGAAGTCCTCCCGTTTAAATCACAGCTGTAACATGCATTTTTTAACATGTACATTGGATGTTTTATGACTGATGTTTCACAAGCTTGACAGCAGGCTTTTAACATTATTTTGTCCATGTAACGTTTCACATCCAGACAAAACAAATGGGCCTCTACGCAAGACCAGATTCAACTATACTATATGTCATTATTTTGCTGCCAACTGTAATTATAGACAGTCCAAGTACACCAAAGGCACAGGCCTCCATTTTTAGAAGTGATGCTGACTGTGGCCAAAAGAGGCCAAGTGGAAGGTTGCATCTTTCCTGTGACCTTATTGAATTAAAATCAGGATGTTTCAGCACATGCTTCCTATAATTAATTAGAGCAACAAATAAACGCCCTAGTTTCTGTTTTTATTGAATTACCCGAATTACAGATGAGCAACACAGGGCAAACTGAGACGATAAATTGAATTTATTGTTTTCCTTAGAATTATCTTTGCCCTAACTATCCAAGGAGTATTACTGAAATAATTATGACAAAACGTGTGAATTTTTTTTTTAATGCATTTGACATGTGCTATCTTGTTTTATTCCAGATTCACAGAAATGGCTGATACTTTTCCACAAAGTGAGAACATGCAGTACTAGCACTGCTGGTGGATATAAGCGCGGGGGGGGGGTTGGGAGTTCTACTTGGGGACGTGGACACAGAAAAGAAAAAAAAAGTAAAGACATGTGGTTCAACGTAGCGCAAGAGCGGGGGCGTACTCTCTTACCATTGGTTAAATCTCTTTCCATATAGTGCTAACGTATCAAATTACTGCGCATACCCTTAAAAATTTAACTCCTGCACATCGGCACACTTTCAAAATGAGCTGATCAAAGAGACTCAGATGTTAATTGTTGCCGCTTTCATGGCTGGAAACTTAAACCCGTAATGAAAAAAAAAACAGAAAACGGCAATGACAAGCATTCAGTAAACCAAATGGTCTCACCGAGGAGAGGTGTACTCTAGATTGTCTAGTATATTCAGTTCCATGTTAGCTTTGGAGCTACCGTCCTTGTAAAATTACAGAAATGTATGCTAGCATTTTGGGGTAAAGTGAGGTGAGGTCTGCTATGAGTCAGAGCACAGATATGCTGTATCCTGAGCTAATGCAGTGCCCCACTCCTAGACTCGGATAGAGCAAAGTAAGGCAAGCCATAAACAAGGAAATTATATGACCACGTGTAAGTATAGCCCCAAATCGCTAGTCATATATGTGCAGGGCTCTACAGTGCTCCCATTTTAGGAGCATTTTGCTCCTGAAAACTGATATGTGCTAACAGGAAAAATAATTTATGAGCACATCTACTCATGCATTTGTGTGCTCCTAAACTTCTCAACTCAGGAGCACATGTTGCTCCTTGAAAAAAAATAAGTTGGCATAGATCTCTGATGTGTGTGGTTAGTTTCGAAATATTTGCTATGTCAATGCTGCTGACTAGTGTAGATACTTCTACCAGTTTCCATTCCTCCAGAATGAAAAAAAGGAAAACTTTTCAATTTAAATGCTAAAGGGCGTATACATACTGTATGTCCCATTACAAGCGTCACCATGACGTTTCAGCGCAGTTCAGCTGCTCAGCGGTACTCACATATGCAGGTCGTGGACAGCATGCGGGTGGCCATGTAAGGTGGAAGGCAGTTTGGGAAGATGGGCTGCAGGACATAGTTGGAGAAGGTGAGGGCGATGACAGCCAGGGTGGTGGGGTACATGATGAGCACTGCACTCCACAGCAGGAGAAACCTGAGGGGGGGGGGGGAGGTCAGAGGTCAAGGGGTCGTCACTCGTAACTCATCTAGTGCCATGTCGGAAGGTGCAGTGATCAATCTTCAGACCTGATGGATTTATGTGTACGGAGACAGCGGGTCTCTGTCTCGACCAGGGGGCAAAGAGACATGCATGTACAGAATGGCATCAATATTCAAACAATCCTCATCCTTTCTGTATGTTTCTCCTATTGATAATGCATCTTGGAGGCTTATAATGTGTAATGGAAGGATATAGAGGAGACGGTGCACTCTAGTCCATATATAGTACTTCAAGAGCTGTTAATAGGGAAATAACTCATGCTGGCATAAGTGTGCAGCATGTCTCCCAAAATTAGGGTCCAATAACAGAGCTGTCTGCTCCAAGTTATCTGATCAAATTTACAAGCGTCAACGATCAAGATTTTCACACCAGTTATTTTTGGACATAGTGCACCCCTGAGTTTACCAACAAATCTTTTCATTTTTTTTTTCATATCCGAAAATAAACTGGCATCACATTAGCTACATCATGTACATGAGAGCATTTCCCTGTTGACTCTCGGTTTCCAGTTTCCATCTCCATGACAGCAGGATTATTGGCTGTCATCTGACGCGGAAGACCCACCTATTCTTGGAATTCAAGAATTCATCTTTGAAGTCATCTTGTGTTTTCCTTTTCCTACCTGCAAGTATTCATTTTCTTTTTAACTAAAAATAATTCATAGTAATTACTTTAGGATTGTTAGAGAGCATGCTTTATGGTTTCATATGGATGATAGCTGTATGACTCAGTGATTTTGTTTTATGAATTATTATGTACTCTGTGGGTTGTATTACATTCTTGAATATTATTTGTATTTGTATTATGGCTTGAGGTTGGCATGGATTAATTTGCATTATGTACTTTATTGGAATTGCACTTGGTGTTCTAGGAATGTTGGTCATATAACTAGGGGAGATGCACTTTGACTTCCTTGCACTGCAAGTTGCTCTGATTAAAGTGATGTCATTTAATGTAAAATACCCAGGAGCGCTAAGGATCCCATGTTTTCCCTCCATTTTGATTTTTCTGCGAATAAGATGAAAGAAACAGTACTCACCCCACCAGGCCTCCAAATATCTCTGTCACATAGGAGTAGTCTCCGCCCGATTTGGGGATGGTCACCCCCAGCTCAGCGTAGCAGAGGGAACCCAGGGCAGATATTCCCCCTCCCAGCACCCACACGATCAGCGCCAGGCCCACCGAGCCGGAATGTTCCAGAACCCCCTTTGGGGAAATGAAGATTCCGGAACCTATGATGTTACCTGGGGAACGGGACGTAAAGCGGTTGAGAGGACGGGCTGCGAACATTCATCGTGCCACCTTCGTTGTTGGACGTGATTTAAGGTGTCGGGCTGGTCTACAGTCCTTCAGATACATGCGGCAGACATTATAGACTCAGCCCACTCATGCCATGCCATGTCATGGCTGCATTTGACATTACTGCTGACAGACAGCTGAAAAGCTCTTAAATCTCGTAAGAAGTCTGTCTCTGATGCCAATATGTCTGCTGGCCACACATTCCCTTGATCTTATCATTATCACAATACAGTTGGTACAATGGTAGAATAGTGACCAGGAGTGAGAGATTGGGAACCATTCAAGTCAACAGACGTGCTAATTCAATCACAACAGGACGGCCAATACACTATGGCCTAATTGATAGGTGTTACAAGGACCGACTACATCCGTCTTGGTATGTGTATTCAACACTACTGATCAAAGCTTCGAAAACAAATAAGAAGCAGCCTCTGGAAAGGTTCGTGGTTCAGCCTGACTCTGCTGAATCCAAGGTGTCATTCGTGCGCTTTGTCACTGCCGGTATTGGAAATAAACTTTGCACTTTTTCATCACGTTCGAGAGACGTCCTTTTTTCCTTACAATCTCGTATCACTGAAGTGTGAGGTTTATTACATACGTCCATAAAACAATACAGGTAATTATGGGCAGCGATTTAAGTCGGTATGTGTTATGTGTCTGTAATGCACAGCTATACATAACTGCAGTAATTGTTCTGTAATATTGCCAGGCAGGGTTTCTGAATTATAGATTTTTCTGCTGCCGGCCTCGGATCTCAGGAGCCTCTCCTGCAGAGTTGTAGGATGATGTCACTTGTTTGTTTTTTGATACTGTTGTTCACGCAGTGTGACGCTCAGGGAGGCTGGCCCGGAGACCAGTGGAGAGTCGTTACGTTCCAAACGCTACGCGAGGACACGCAGAAATAGCACTGAGAGGATCGCACACACGCTGGGGTTTGACTCTGCCCCCTCATCCCCGTTCTCTCCTGTTGAACTGCAACACACCCTTGGCAAGGCGGTGCTCTTTCTGCCTAATTGAGGGGAACGGGCCCACTGCTGTGGAGGGGACTGCACACATTGTGGCACGTTGAGATGCAATCTCCGGGAGGCATTTGGGAAGGGGGGGTGGGGGGGCGAGGGGGAGTTGGTGGGCATTCATAAAGAACTCCAGAGGACAGTGAGAGAGGAACTTCAGCTCAGGACAGGCCCCCCTGTTCCCCGGGCCTACAATTTTGTGAAAAGGCCTAATTATGTCCCAGCACGGTTGAGCGGTGTCTGTGTGTTACCCGCACTGTAAAAGTGGGGGGCCAAAGCATGCCCCCGCAGACTCGGGCACTGGCAGGAATGCACTGAAGCGGCTGATAGGCACTGGCCTGGCTTACATAACCGGGTATGAATAATTTACCCACAGCCGTGGCCTCGCAGGCAAGGACTGAAGCCATCTTCAGCCACTTACTTTATTGGTAGGCCTTTCATAATGGTTCTTTTTCAATATTTTGTTTTTTTTTTGGGGGGGGGGGGTTTCTGCTACGTGACTGCAGATGTCGGGGTGAACAGCTAAGTATAAACCAGCACTGAGACCGGTGCTGTGGGATAATTTATAGAAAAATAAACACGGATTGAGCGCGTCCAATTAAAACACTCTCCGGTTACTTTTTGTTCATCAATTTTTTTTTTTGTTTTTTTGTTTTTAAGTGCAGCTGGTCTCTGTTGGGGGGCTGGAGCGAGTCCCGCACACCGCTGTACGCTAGCATTCCGGGACACGGAATCTTCAGCTGTCCCAAACACGTGGAAGAACCCCTGACAGGGGATCCTGTCTCTTTGACTCTCACCAGCTTCAAATCAAGGAAATCAACCAGGTGGAAACGAGCTCCAACAAAGCATTTGTAATTAACAGCGCAGCGGCGGCGAGCACTGCAAGATCCAAACGACAAGGTTTTAAACGTGTTACGTAACCTCGTACGCGAGCTCAGCAGCAGGTGGGCCAGCAAGGAACCGCTAATTCCAGCAGCCTCATATCTTTTTCCGAAGAGTGAAGCAGTCAGAAAGCCAGCCTTAGGAAATAATGCATTGATGTGCACGCGCTCAGTTGAAGGAGGTGGCTACCAGACTACGACGTGAAGCAATTCGTAAACTCTGTTTCTAGGAAGGTATTATACAAATTTATTTTATTAAAACAAGACCAGGTTAAAACCTAGTATATGGCTGGACCTAACACATGTGATCCGGCCGACCAATGGTGTAACTTCATAACTCGGCCGACCAATGGTGTAACTTCATCACTCAGGCAGTCAGTCAGTCAGTCACTCACAGACATTTGCGTTTGTAGGGCTGTCACGTGATTTGTTGCGGTCCAGCCAAAAAATCATGTGTCTAAAAACCATGTGTCCAAAAACCACATGTGAACATCCAACATGTGAAGAGTACACATGTGAACCATAAAAATAATCCCACTTATAGGATGAGAGCATGAAAAGGTAACCTATGCTATTTCAAGTCACATGTATTGTGTTAACATGTGAAAATTGTAATTCACATTCACAAAAAGTCAATCGTGAAAATCTGGAATTTCACATGATTTCATGTCACGTGATTTGTTCTTGAATTTGGAAATTTTCACACCTGAGGGAAAAAAAACTAAGACATGCAAAAAATGTATCGTTCACATGTGACATCTTTTCACATGTGAGAATATTAAATTTACATGTGAAGTTGCGATTTTCACGTGAAAAGTCAAATTTCACGTGATTTGTTTCCGTAAGGCAAACTTTCCCTAGCTGTATTAATAGCAACAACAAAAAAAGTTGCTAAGGAATTATAACAAATACGATTTCAATGAACTTTTCTGCACGCCCCAACTTGTGGACTGTGCCTACCTGCGACAGGTGGACACTGAAGCGCTGCCCTGAGTCAGCCTGTATCATTGCCATCTGTGTCAACAACCTGAAAGCCATGGCGCTCCGGGCCTTCAGCCAGTGGTCGCTACGGACCGGGAGCTCACGTCACTTTTTTTTTTTTTTCGTTTTTTTTTTGTTGACCCGACAACATTGACCTAAAATTGCCAAACAGCTGTTGCCCAAAGATTCCAGCCCTCACTGGGCACAATCACTAGAAACCCCTCCTTGACACTGTTGTCCACAAGGCTTTTCTCCACCAAGAGAAAGGACGATTCAAGCTTCTCCTCACCTGATCCTATTCCTGACTGGCAGGATTAAATACACACACACACACACACACACACACATACCTCACTTCTGAAACAAAACTGTTGACACTACAGGCCAGTCACTTTTTTAAGGTAGACAAGTCTTGACAGATACTTGCGTTTTTTTAATATCTGTTCTCCAGATGTATCTGTTGCTTGGATGACAAAACTCTACGCAAAAAATGGCATGTGGGCTACTTCATCGCCACCCTACAGTGAAAGATGGCTGTTATGTTACTATAATATACTTTCAATTTGTATTCATTTCTTCCCAGTGCGCTCGCAGGTTTTGATTCTGTAATACGACATGTTTTTCTAAAAACTATTTTGCACGTAATATTGTTACATTAAGTGTATGTTGTCTGAAGATACTGTGTTTATCGATTTTTAGAAAATATAATTTTAGTCCAAATGTACTGTCTAAATTATAGAAGAACCGAAATAGTACATATATCTGCAGCGAAGACGTATTTCCTTCCACGATGCCGGACCTACTAATTTTTCATCCACAGCCATAGTTATGCCGAAGTATTTGAGCATGTGCAATCAGGAACATATCTGGCGATTTACATATCTTTATCTTAACCATCGAGGCATGCAGTTTCCCGCGATTGGCGTAGTAATGACAGCGTCAACGCAACGCACTTCTATTTGAACGTAATAATATTCGTCCGTTCGTTCTTTTGAGCACTTTGAACATCAGAGATTTACTTGTGTTTCTTCGGCCACGTAATCATTGCGTTGCCGTTGCCTATTCTGTATGATGCAAGCCAGAGGTGGGTCTTCATCTGCCACCGGGAGAGGAGAGTGTTCTCTGAATGACCATCCGCTTGCTGTTGCTTAGGCAGGTCGGGGGTCTCAGTATGCTGTACGATAACGATAACGTTGCGGAAGTTAGCTATGTGTCTATGACCAGTTGCTCTGGCGAAATAATTACTGTTTCCCCCTGTCTTTCTTGGTCTCGCAACGGAATCTTTGCATGTTTTCACCGGCGAGTGGTGTTGAGATGTATCTTTCAACAAATTATGGTAATGTAAATCGTGTACATTTTTGTGATACCGTCATAACAGTCATACTGTAAAGTTATCGTTGAACATTTCCATCATTGTGTTATCCAAGTTTATGACCGTGTCACGTCATGATGGATGAAAGCTAGCGTTATAGTCAATCAGGTTTATCGTCCAGGCTCATAAAATATTGTCAATAATACGCTGCAGATGTTCACAGACCAGTAGTTGGGGAAACCTTTTTTTAAAAAATCGCAACTGTGTTGTAAACCAACAACAAAACTCACTGATTTAACAAGTAGCATTTTTTCCCTATGAGTGCCATAAAGCTGTCATAATCTTACCTATGATGATGGCACAGGCGCTCAGTAGTCCAATTTCTTTTTTAAGGGTAACTCTTTCTGGAATCTGGTCATGCTTGTTGTTTCCATCTTTTGTCATCTTCTGTTGCGCCCCTGGCTCCTGCTTAACGGAGTTACTTCTGTTCCGCGTAGCTCCATCCATTTCTGTGACCATTTAAAAGGCTTGCTCAGATCCCACTCTTGAACTCATATACTGCATTGATGCACGGTGAATAGCACACGCATGCGCCACTCTGCCGCTGTTCGGGGTAGAATGTTAAACACCCCACTGTAGTCGCTGACTAGTTTGATCTCGCTTTCACTCACCTGAGGCACGCCCGCCATAAGCTACTATAGTCGATCTGAATATACGTTAGTGACCGGTATGTGTGTCTGTGAATTTTCTTTTTTTGTCACAATTTGCCAGGTACTATTCAGCATGTAGTATTACCGTAATGTCAGAACTGCCGTACGAAGGTGCACTACAGTGTATATCCGATGGTTTAGGTAGCATGGAGTTTTTCAACAAGTTCCTTTGGTAAGCAATTGATACACTAAAATGTTTTGAGAGTATGTTTTCTTCTTTATAAACGTCACTCGTAGGCTTGATTTCGTGTTTATGTCCATAATGAAGATACAACGGAAAAGTGGTTATTTGCCATAGTCAAGCAGATTGATAGCGATGTGGTTGGGTTTTGTTCTTAAATCTTTATAAAATCTTTATTTTATACATATTAAGAGATTTGGGGTGTAAAACGCGCATGTAAAGCACAGTAAGTAGTGGGTCACGATGGCTTCAGAAAAAAGCACCTACATTTGAAACTGTTTTGTGTTAGAAATGCCTCACCGGAGTACTGTTGAAAAGGTTTGAGCTGCAGCTGTCTGAGCTGCAGCTGTGTTTCCTGTTCCGTTTTGCACTAACTTTGTTGGCGATAAAACTGCTTGCACATTTTTTGCAGCATTTTAATATAGTTTTTGATCAAACATTTCGGAAGACTGGGGCTTTCAATCACCGTAAGTCCGTCTTATCTCTCCAAGACTTCAATCAAAAAAGCACTTCAACAATTCAAAATTCTGCAAATAAATTGCTGCTTAATGTAAATTTTGACATTGCTCTTTTTTTAAAGTGCAGAATGCATGTTCTTCTAGTTAGATTTTTCTCTCGCTCGCACCTGTTTCTCAAGTCAGTTTCATTGTATGTTTGTATAGCCTGACAGTTTCTATCCTCAGTTTGTTATTGCTGAAGAAATCCATCATTTAAACAATAAAAACAAATTACAAACCTGCAAAGATTACAATTTTCAGTTAATTTAACTTAAAGTAAGATTTTTAAACCATATATTACAAAAAATATCTGGACACCCCTTGGTCTGGGGCTGTTTTTCATGGTTTGGGCTAGGCCCCTTTGTTCCAGTGAAGGTAAATCTGAGTACTACAGCATGCAATCACATTCTAGACGATTCTGTGCTTCCCCAACAGTTTGGGGAAGGCCCTTTCCTGTTTCAGCATTACAATGCCCCGAGCACACTGCGAGGTCCATATAGAAATGATTATGTTGAGAACAATGAGGAAGAACTTGACTGGCCTGCACAGAGCCCTGACTTCAACCCAATCCAACACCTTTGTGATCAATTGGAAAGCCAACTGCGAGCCAGGCCTAATCGCCAAAAACTGCCCTACTTCACTAATGCTCTTCTGGCTGAAGGGAAGCAAATCCCTTCAGCAATCCTCCAACATCTAGTATAAAGCCTTCCCAGAAGAGAGGAGGTTGTTATAGCAATGTGTGGACCAACTCCATATCAATTCCATTAAGTTTGGAGAAGATATTGAATGTGAGGTGTCCACATTCTTTTGGCCATGTAGTTTACATCAATAATAAATAAATGCCTTGACTGCCTTTTTTATGGGTTTTGGTAATATTTTTGGATTCATACTTTATGAGGAACTGATATTTTGCCTTATATTTCATATCTTTTTGGTATAACAAATCAGAGTAGTTAGGTATATGATGTGTTTGCCCTTTTAAATGAAATTCACCTTCTGACACCAAACCTACTGCTGGTGGCCATGGCCAGAAAGCACAATGTGGGTCTCAGATCAATCCCAAACATGCATCAAAATCAAATAAAACAACTGAACTGAAGACAAAAAAAATATTTTCTAATGGACATCTCGGTTTCCAGACATCTGCCTAATTTGATTTTTGTGGCTTAAATTGAAGGGGGCAGCCCACAAGTGCAGACCAAATGAAAACAAAAGAATATTCTGGATGCAGGAATAGTCTCCCAACCCAAAATATCCACCCAACCAGTCTCATGAAACACTAGAGCCAACAGTATTATCCTTGCAGGGGGAGGGTGAACAAAGCACTGAAAACATGGATGCCAATAATTTTCAAATAAAATTATATTTTTTCAGGAAATTAAATACTCATTTGTTAAAATCATTTTCTATGAGCCCTAACCAGGAATAAACAGGTATAGGTAATGGTGGATGGATGGACTTTTTATGAGCAATTTTATTAGCTCATTACCTGTGTAGTTTATTTAATAATGCCTTTTTTTTTGCTAATTTCTTTCAAGGGTATCAATAATTTCGGAGATGACTGTATATCTTTCGCGTACATTCAGCAATCAAAGTACAGTGTGCTTGGATGGGTAATGAGAGGCTTCGGCTCTAATTCAAGCTTCCAAATGTGGTCTGTAGTCACTCAGAGTGCTTGTTTTTTTGCCATTACTTTGGGAGTGGCAGGATTACTCCCCAGGGACAATGGAAGTCAAATGTGCCGACGTTACTGAATGGAGCGACCTCAGTCCTTGTCACGCTCAGTATCGTACCTAACCGAGTTATTTTCACATGCAATGATCCAACTTATTTGCAATTAATGCAAACAAAAAAAAAGTGTTTTACTGTCAAATGACCATGGAAGCTTTTAGCTGAACGTTTTGCAGGGGAAATCATAGTGAGAGTTTAGTGTTAAGGAAATGGGCTGACGGGGTTTCGTGTTGAAATGTGTACACAAAACAAAAGAGGTGCACAAACCACTGTGCCTTAACCCAGCTAGCAAAACAGGTGCTCTGATTTGAACTCAAATGCTTTAAAAAAAAAAAAAAAAAAAAATGTACCTTATCAGGACACATTTAAAAAAATGCTTAGTAACCTTTTGTAAGACTCAGGGCAACACTGTAAATGAACGCACGTTTTTATGGAACAGGAGCCAAGGTCAGGAGAGCAGTGTCGGACGCCATTTTGATGCCGTTGCTCATTTGTCAGTTTTCAGCGGGTGAAATGACTTTAAGTTCAAAAGAAACTTAATGTTTACTGTAAAGTTTGTTTGGCACAGATATTCCATGTGGCACAGCACTGGATCGCAGGTGCCTCAGAATCACACACATGGCTGTGCCAACCGGGTTCCAGGGCTTTGTGTGGTAACACGATATACCCCCCTGGCTGTCAGTAATGCAGGCAGGGCTGTTTGACTGTTTTCCAGAACACGTGACCATAGGCAGTGTTGAGAGAAAACAACCATCCTCGCCATACTTGTGTTGCATTTGGAAGTTGTTACGTCCCCAGCCTCTGCTTGCCTGGGTAGTGCAGGTGGAGGTAATACCTAATTGCTTAATTGCTTGATTGCCTCCACCTGCCTGTGGCCCAATATAAGCCCTCTAGTATGAGGCTGGAGAGATCTTCTTTGGGGTTTCTTTTGTGTGTGGTAGGTTTTTGTGAAGACTTAATTTGTGAACTTTGACTTTTTGTTTTAGTTTGTGTTTCAGATTAATAAATGTCTGAGTTTGTGTTTTTTAGATCCGTTTCTGTCCTGTTTTTGGTACTTTGAACTCTGTTGCGCCCCTGCGAGCCGGCCATTACAGAAGTGGTTACCCCTGGTTGTCGACTCATTCTGGTTCTGTGCAATGAGGCAGTTTGGGAAAACTTGGCTCCTGCACACTACTGTACTCTGTGTTTTCTTGTTAGTGTATTTTTGGTTTTGGGATATTATTTATGAACTGTCATTGTCTATAAAACCACTCTCCAGTACAGGTTAAAAATAAAAAATAAAAAAAACCTATTACACACAGCTCTTCACTATCAGCCTGCTAAACAAATTTCTCCTCAATGGAATGGAGCCACCTGTGTTCAGGGAGAGAAATCGCTCAATCAAGAAATGCCCGACAGTTGAATTAAGGAAACAAGTGGCTAGGCAATATTTAAGACGGGAAGGTAAGGGGTGCTGGTGGTCTTGGTGCACGGGCTGCTTTTGAATCTTTGCTGACTGGGTCTGGCATTGTGACAGGGTGACTGATTCACTGAGCTGGAGGGCAGGGAGGGTTACTGGCAGTTGGAATGATGCCTCATTATGCAATGGACGGAGACCAGAGAACAGGCAGGTACACTGTTGGATTAGCTGCTACGTATTTTAAATAAGCAGGCAAATGATCTTAGTTATTGCATTCCTGCCTACTTGTTTAATTATTGCCTGTATTATTTGCATAAGCTGCTTTGCTCCTGCTTTTGTTTTTTATTCATCAGATTATCCCACAGGGTCCAAGTTAAACTGCATGGTCGCTCCCTGCACTTGGAACTGTACTTCCCTCTAGGGTTTTCAACACACTTGTCCCTGGTTATGGTTATACACTTTGTTGTACGTCGCTCTGGATAAGAGCGTCTGCCAAATGCCTGTAATGTAATGTAATGATGCAATTTCAGTGGTGCATTATGTCAAAATACATTTACAAACCATTTTGCTTTCAATCGTGTTCACAGTGTGGTGTGAACACTGGGAATTGTGGACATACTGTTAGTGCAGTGCACATGTTAAAGTTGACACTTTGCCAGTCTGCAAATCTCGATTACAAATTAGATTCGCTGTAGGCAATAGAGGGTCACATTTCATATTGCCAATTGAAAAGGTTTTATTTCGATGCACAAAGGGAGACTCGCCACGGTGCCACGACAAGCGTTTCGAATCTCAACGAGACAGCCACAAGTGAGGATTTAAGTACTCTGTTGAGAGGTGTGGTGATTGCCTAGTGTTAATGTTCCCAGGGAGGAATATACATTGCACCAGACTTCTCGGGGACACCCAAATAGCCTGCTGCCGGTGACACCCCTTTGATCTGTGGCTATTGTATATCCTTATAAACAGTGATTGAACAACTATTTGTAGCCATTTGTCTCTAGCAATGGGAAGCAGTTACACAGTGTGAGTGGCGGGGATGTGTACTCAGAATGAAGTTAAGACACAGAAAGCAACTTCATTGTTCAAACCTATCAGGCTTGACTTGGGAACTTATTGTATGAGTTTGTTTATTTATCGCACAGGAGTTAGTTACACTGGCCATCAGTGGTTGACTTACACAGCATCCTTATCTGTGTCTACAGGCCAGCACAGCACTGTAGTTCATTGCTGCACATTTATGTACATGCAGCATCTTCCACCCAAAACAAACTGATGACAGTGGTTAAGATGGAGATCATCACTACCCCCAAAGTCCTGACAGGGAAAAGTTCAGATCTGAGAGTGACGTGATCCAGCCTTGTGGTCGACCAGGGGAAAGTGACGAAGGTCAACATGCAGTCAGTGCTGGCCCTATTGGGAACCCCTATGTCTGGGTGAATGCACAACGAGAAGCCCAGGCCACTTGCTCCATCTTATTCATTCAAGCTTAGTAGCAGGGTCATGTTGCCTGAGCAGCCTCAGTTGGAGAAAGCTTCTTTTTTTTCTCTCAAAAAGAAAAGTTTACATTCCTTAAATACTTTACACTTGACCCAAACAGAGATTACATCCCGTGTGTTGGAGAAGAGCACCTGCTTGCCTGCTTTTTCCCAAATCTATCTCAGAAGTTGTGGCAATGCGAATTGGTAAATGCCATTGGGCATTCCCACAAAAAACTGGGCACAAAAAATGGTTAAAAGCATTTTAATGTGAGAGCATTTGAGTCAAGCCACTCAATGGAGTTGTAGAAGCCAAAAAGGTCTTCCAAGCACAAAAATTCTGCTGCCCTGGAAGGACTTTCCATCCAGACACTATTCAGAAATCATCCAAATTATTAGCTAAATTGCCAGAGACTGTTCCTGTCTTCATTTTGTGAGATGAAGTGAGATGTATTTCAAACACATCTCAAGCAGCTCTAAAAGAAGTATTGGTCATGATGTACTTGTGCCCTTCTGAACGACCACCAAGTGGGATAAGGCATGATCTGGCTAGAAACAGCTGTACAAAATAAGTATCGTATCTTACTGAACCTGTGTTTTGTAGTCGTCCATGACCATGAAATGCACTTTTTGTACGTCGCTTTGGATAAAAGCGTCTGCCAAATAAATGTAATGTAATGTAATGTAATCTGGTGACCTGGGAAGAGATGTGAGGGGGGGGGGGGGTGGGGGGGGCATTGAGGCATCTTTGCCTGGCTGCAGAGCATCTTGCGCTTCCCCCCCGCCTGGAAGGGCCCCCGCGATGCCGAGTTTAGGAAGTCAAGTCGTGAAGTTGTACCGAGGCTTTTTTCTCGCCCGCTAGCGCTGTCGAATGCACAATGAAGAGGCTGGCTTAAACCGATCCAGCAAGAGAGAGCCGGTAAAAAAAAAAAACCAAAAAAAAAGAGGAGCGGCTTTGTTAGCCAACAGGAAGGCCCGAACACTGGCGGCAGTGTGTGGAGGCTAAAGGGAGGAAGCAGAGCAGAAAACCAATACATCAGGGCAGCCACTCTGGAGGGAGGAGTGAGGAGCGGCCACTTCACCAGAGCCGATTCACGGCGCGACGCTGGGGATTATCTCACAGTGCAGCCAGAAAAAGGGGACACTTGATCACTTCGGTCCCCCCCCCCCAAAAAAAATAAACAAAACAAAACAAAAACAAAAAAAAACAGTCATTGTATTTTAAAGTTGTTTTTTTTCTCTTCACTTAAAAAAAAAATATATATATATATTGAGTAGATTCTCTGTTTTTGTAGCACACGGTGTTTCCGGCCAAAAAGAAGTGATATAAATTATTGCCCTTGCTGTTCATGGCTTTCATTACCAAATATATAAAGTCATCCCAAAACCGAGCATGGCTACTCAGTAAATTATCAATTGCCCTACTCTATCTGTGAGCCTCTAAATCATTGATGAGCCCTCTCTAAAATCAGCTCTTAGCTGTGTATTAAAAATTCAACGAGGTCATGAAAATGTTACATAATTGCACCAGACCGCTTTACGGAGAGTGCGATCTCCGTGCGCTGTCCTTAAAGGGTGAACAGCGAGGGCATTTCGGCGAGAGGCGAGCCTCAGAGGGCTCTGGAACCTGTGAGAGGGAAGTTTAGAGAAGCACGGCACATAGAGCTTATATTCACCCGAGGGGAGGATGCCTGTTTTTTTTCTTTTTTTTTTTGACTGCTTCCTGTTTTTTGAAGCCCTCAGTGTCACGTTCCGGGGAGGAGGGTCGATGTGTGACTTGCAGGGGGGGGGGGGGGGGGAGTGGGTGAAGGGGGTGGGGTGGGGGTTGGAGGGGGGGGGGGGAAGGGGGGGGGAGGGGGGTGAAGGGGGTGGGGTGGGGGTGCGGGGGGGGGGTGCAGGGAGGGGAGTGGGTGAAGGGGGTAGGGTTGCAGGGGGGGGAGTGGGTGAAGGTGGTGGGGTGGGGGTGCGGGGGGGGTGCAGGGGGGGGGGAGTGGGTGAAGGGGGCGGGGTGGGGGTTTGGGGGTGGGGGGTGGTGGTTGGTTTGGGGGAGTGCCGCTGGGGAGGAATGGACGTCACGGGGGGAAACTACACACAGCCAGGCGACCTGGTGCTGACTGGTATAAAAAGGCAGCCCTGACAATGGGCAAGAAAGAATTACCCACACAGGCTGCCAAGAAAGTGCCCTCTCATTGAGCCCGGAGCGCTTTGGTGCAGAGGGATGGAGCCGGGGGATCCGATGTGTGCGTCCCGGGGCCCGGGGTGCAGGGGCCGTCACAAAAGGGAGCGACGTGTCACACTCTTCCGCCCCGGCCTGACAAGGTAATCAAATGAAAAGCCGACATTTTCCTCCCTTCTGCTTGCCCTCTACACCCCCCCCCCCAAAATACACAGCCCAGCCAATCCAACCCCCCCCCCCCGAAAATAAGTTGCGGGTCCTGCGGTAGGAATTGCCTTGATTGCCCATAAAGGACTGCCATGTTCCTGCATGAAAAAAAAAATATTTGTTAACAAAAAAAAAAGGCAAAGTTCTTTGGGCGAAGGCAGTTGCTGCATAGCAACTGAACAGTAGAGGTGCAATGAGGCTTGTGTGTTTCCTCTTTAGCGTGGGTTGGGTTTTGTGGCCATTTTTCGTCTAGTTTTACTCTTTCGGCTTTCAGAGGGTGAAAAAAAAACTGACAAATGCGAACAGCTTTGTCTTTCTATGGAAAAAAAAAAGCAAAAAAGCCCCAGTTCTTCAGTGAGCATTGAGGAGGAAACCACACCTAAAGTTAAGATGCTCTGAAACATCCATATTTAGAGCTAGTTCCACATTTTATCAGTACATCACACTTTCTTTTACACAAATTAAATAAAGCTGTGAATACTTCTTGTGTGTCAACTCACTTAAAGTCAGTTTATTGAAATTAGTAAAAGAATTATTAAAAACACCCCCATTCATCCATGAAAATACCAATAGGCTGATAGATTCAATATTTGATAGATCAATTGTTGATAGATTCATAGATTCATTAATTGAATTAATTTAAAGATGTCTATTATAGTTCTAAAATGGCCAAGCTGATTTAATATGGTGAAATGGTTATCCTGTCTTGATTCCACACAGAGTTACTGCGCAAGGGCTTTTATTATAATTGTCAGGTTATTATTGTTTTATCGTTTTTTGACAGTTATAGTTCTTGCAATTTTTTTTTTATCTCAGTGACTTTAGCACTGAATTATGATTTGCAAAGTTTTAGTTATGGGGCCCAGGAAAGAAATTCCACACTGCCTGTAAATGATTATATAAAAAACAGGCCTTCAAGCATGGATGAAGATACAGCTTGTCGCTTTGTGGAGTGAGAAACAGAAACCAAAAAACATTAGCGCCATCTAGTGGTTATGGGTCATGTCGTAGATGCTGTGTTATCAAATTTATAAAATTTTCAGGGTCTTGTACTTTGTTTCAGTGCAGCAGTTCTGTAATTGTTGTTTTGCTCCCAGAAGAGGTTTTTTGAGGTTTATTCTTAACCAAAAAATATTGTGGCCTCATGCAGCTAGATAGACTAGAGTACTCTTTATTTCATCTGACTTGACAGAAATCATACTGCACTGAGCTGCATGGACACTCTTCAATCTGGTGCACAACCAATCCTTTTCAGGATTTTGTGCCAACATCTGCTATTAATTATCTCATTAAATCATATATTGATCTGATGTTTGTTTATAGCACCAGCTAAAACGACAGACTGCGAGTGTATCCTAAAGATTTTACTGTGCTTAAGTGGTGAATCAGCATGATTTATAGAATGGTGAGAAAACTAAAACCGAGGAACTGATTTGAACAAGACCAGTTCAAAAAGGCAGGGCAACGGGGTGAAATTCCTGAGCCTGGGACAGAATTATATTATGATGTTATTCCCAGGCCCGGGGAAATAATATTTACCACAAGCACACAGGCCATTTCCCCCCGCCTCTCTCCTCCTCCAGGGCCCAGAATAACGTGTCCGGTTCTCCCGCCACACCCCCCCCCTTCCCCCCCCACCAATGAAGGCCTGCCTCCAGGCCAGGGCCAGAGTTGTGTGACCTTGCTTTCAATTAAAGGGTTTCAATGGATGTTTCATACGATAAGCTCCGCCATTGCCAAAATTCATAACTGAGAAACAGACAGTACGAAGTGAGACATGCTGATTATAGAAAGGCAAGGAGGCTTGATAAAAGTGGGACCACATATACAGTATATGGATTCATGTGAAAGTGGATCTACTTGTTAGAACTCTGCCTTCAAATCTTTTACTGATTAAAAGGCAGCTGAATCTAGAGACTGCCTGACACACAATGAAAATAAATAACCCAGGGTAAGATCTAGGACAGTGCTCTCAAGTTCAGTCCTGGGGGAGTCCTGTGTATGCTAAGCTGGTTTTCGTTCCAACCACAATTTCAGTCCCAGAATTTAAACTATTTCTTAATTAATCCTTAATTCTTGATTTTTCTCAATTACTCATTTCATGTTTATAGGGATTGTTTACCCCCCTTTGGCCACATTGTGACAGAAATAGCTCCACATGCCATAATGAATAAAAGTCCCACGTTCACATTGTGCTTATTGTGCTATATTGCAGTGCTACTGCCCTCGGGGGCCTTATTTGAGTACTCCTAGTCTAGAGGACATAAAGCAGTAATTCAGTCTCGTTTGCAGCACCCACTCCCGAGGCAGTATTTTCACCTTACAGCTGCCTTTAGGCATGAGGGTAGTCCTGCTGGCAGGGGCTATACCAGGGTCTCAAACTCCGGTCCTGGAGGGCCACAGTCTCTGCTGGTTTTTGTGATTTCCTTTCGCGATCAGCAGCCCGCAAAGCAAGGTGTTCAGACCCTTTAGTCCAGTGGTGTCAAACTCGTTGCCATTGAGGGCCGTGTGTATGCAGGTTTTCATTCCAACCAATTAATGCTGCCTTAATTGAGTCCAATTACTCATTCAGCCATATGCGTTTAACTGCATTGAAGCACAGAATATAAGAAAATTTTTATTTAGACAATGCGGGTCACCATAGACGTCGGGTCACCATTGTGCACAAACCTGCATCCCTAATTCAGCAAATAATTTTACTAATTATATAATCAAGATCTGAGGCTGGAATGAAAACCTGCATACACACGGCCCTCCATGGCACGAGTTTGACACCACTGCTTTAGTCGATCAGCGATTTACATTACATTTACATTACATTGCATTTATTTAAATTACATTTATTAAATTTAGCACTTCAGTGTAGCAACACGACAAAAACCAACACAAACTCAACAGCTCTGCAGGGTTTAGGGTTTTGAGATTCTCTGGGCTGTACCATGTCTTATTCTCATAAGACATTATTGTAATTTTAGCAAACACTCTTATCCAGAGTCTGACTAATTATTTTACCATGCATTTAAATTGCATCCGTTTATTCAGCTTGATATACACTGAAGTAGTTTAGGTTAAGTACCTTTCTTAAGGGTACAACAGCAGTGCCCAACCTGGGAATCGAACCTGTGACCTCTAGGCTACAAGCCCAGTTCCTTACCCATTACGCTACACTGCCACCCTATGTGGCACATGGATGGTGCAGGATGTGCCAATGCTCATAAGTCTCCGGTGGCACTGATAACAGCCTACGCGCCCGAGTGGAGGCGCCACCGGTGTCAAATAACAAACTACAGCCTAGAACTGAGACATAAAATCCCAGATGGAGAAAGCTCCAGGCGTAAGATGTGTGTGTGTATGTGTGTGTGTTTGTGTGTGTTTGCCTGTGTTGATTGCAGAGCTTTGCTGCTGGTTTTGTTGAAGAAAACGAGTCTTTGTGGGTTTTTTTTGTTTTGTTTTTAGAATGGTAAACAAAAAAATGCTCTGTTCTTGGTAATTCTGCATTCACATTTTCACAATGCTGGGACATATATATACGTAATGTATATATATATATATATATATATATATATATATATATTGACGTTGAAGTATATATATATATATATATATATATATATATAATTGAATTACTCTTGAATTACTCTTGAATTACTCTTTATTTTTCAGGAATGCGCCTATTCGAAATATTAATACAGGTTTGGTTTCTATATTATATTTCTATATTGTGTAAAGCCGGTGTTGCTGTGGTTCAGAGATGAGTAGCCTACCAGGCGTCACTTGGAAAGACCTTGAGCAATTGTATCAAGAATGTCACAAATGGCAATTTGGCGATGTTGCCTGTTGCTTGGTTACCAAAACACTAACTGACCTGTCAGACCTTTACAGTGCAATAAAAGAAAGTGTGTGCAGAGAATGCACCGAAGCTTTGTCCACCTTACTGACCTAGTCATTAGAAAGCAAAGGACTGTCATAAAAAATGTAAATGAAGCATCCACATTTTGAGTTAAATCAATTTTTATCTGCACTCTAATCATTGTGTTTTGTGTGTCTCGAAAAATATAATTCCTGCTTTCACTAGGATTTATAACACTGCTCAAAGGTTTAAAGGGAGTATTGACTGATGATAGAAAAAATAAGTCTGCATGGCAAGAGTGCATAGTGAAGTTGGTTCAGTGAATGGGAAAGCTATTTGGTATCTTTTTTGTGAGTACATGTAAATGAATACCAAATAATAATAATAATAATAATATTAAAAATCAAAACAGACATACTCAAAACTCCCCAATATTCGCGAAAGCATACAGCATACAATGACGCACTTTATTGGATTGGTTATGCAACGTTGTTAATAACACATAATAATTATGTTTTAATGCTTTCCCGATAGATCTTTTCAGGGGCAAGCACATTGGATTTTTCCTAAGCAACAACTAAAGTGAATGCTCTGACATCAACACCAGAAGTATTTTATAGCGTATATAGGTAACCTTTTCTTGTCCTTGCTCTATTTGAGATTTACTCCACGGTCACCGTTCGAGTTCGCTTCGCACTCTTTCAGTAAAGTGATGGTGAGATTGAGCACAACTAGCCCGCCCAGGACAAACACTGTACCGATGCCGTCATTGTTTCGGGGCGGGGCAGTTTGCTGAGTGGAAATACAGGGCGCTTCGAGGAAAGCTGTCAGACCCTGTGAGAAACTCGGAAAGTCGGACAACAATCCAAGTGTCAAGAAACGAACACCTGTTGAGTAACGGGGGAACAGTTGACTTTTTCCAGAATTCTTCTTTTTTTAGTCTGTGTCTGAGAATTCAGAATGACGGACACCATATTGCCAAACGGATGCAAGGAAAACCCAGTTGTTGAAAATGGCTATTTTAAAAAGGTGAGTGGTTGCAGCGTTAGCGAGCTAACTTCTTCGTTCCATCCTGAAATCACAACGCATGTCATCAGCAGATAAATTCTAATTTGAGCACCAGAGCAAAGCTTAAAAATGTTTTGTAGATTTTAAACATTAAACCTATTTGTCACGTGAATTGATCGTAAAAAATAAAAAAATATATATATCCATGATTTACCTACTGTTGTATCGCGCTAAAACCAGATCTTGTTTTTTGTACAGTTTACGTGCTATCTTGTAAAACTACAATATTTGTAATTAACATGAAATTGACGTAAGCGGAATTCTCAGATAGATAACAAGAGGTATTTCAGTTTTATCCTTTCGTTTATTTATTTTTCTCAATCTTTGCATAAAGTGGAGGAAGGGAACAGCCGATCGATAAGAGTTCTAGAATTTTCAACCTGTAGGGGAGAGTACAGGTCATTGCTTGGGAGATTTTCTAAGGTGTGCGCAGGTGACGAGAACTGGTCTATAATGACAAGAGACGGTATGTTCTTTAACGTTCGATTATGTTTTTATTGTATTAAATGCAAATGCCAAGTGCAGTTGCCGTAGTTTAATTCGCATTCATTCTGCGATGTCATGGCCTATATTTATTTTTACAAATGAGGTTGATTTTATGCGGAACTGAGTTGTTGCTGTTTTGCGGGTAATAAAATCCAAGTTATTACAAGTTGGCCTATTGATTAAGCATACGAACTGTTTACTGTTTTACAAAACATAAGTTGTCTAAGTAAAAAGAGTGTTGCTGCGGTAGAATGATTATGAATGTTGAGGTGATCGGAAGTATTTAAAAATCTCTGATTTACCGCGTCGAAATTGACAGGCGGAAATAATAGACCCACCAAGAATGTTAATGTGTTGGAGCAAGGTTGAGGAGTTCTCAGGTTTTATGACCTGGCCTACTCCTTCGCAACCAAAGTACTGTTTCTCTGTGATCGAGACAAAGGGCAACCCGGAATCAATCTCAGGCTTGTTCATTGCATTTAATGTCATCAATACTTTTGTCCAGATTTACTGTGTGTCTGATAAAAATAGGTTTCAGGTGATATCATGTCTCATCCAGGCAGTTTTGAGATAAGAGGTTTTTTTTTTGTTTTTTTTGGCAAAGCTGTAATCTGTGTTCAACTAAGCCAAGGTGGAGTGTGCCTGGTATTCTGTTTGATAACAGTGTCTAAGTTTCTTTGTGCCTTTTAAAATCCTGAGGAGAGTGGGCATGGTACAAGGGGCGACGAGTCGGGATGGATTTTAAATTCCTCAAAGCGTTCTCTCCCCCTCGAAAATTCCTGAAAGATTACACCCAGTTCATAAAAGGACTGACATGAGTAATACAACTCTCTGCCAATTCATTTCTCTCGGATTTTTCTCTAAATCTGCACAGTTGTTAATGTGCGAGAAAAGGTATATCATTGCTGTGTATTTTGGGAGGTGTATGCACTTATTTCCCATTTGAAAATTATAAATTAACTTGTTTTTTTTACATGCTTCAATCGAATTACCTTTACTTCAGCTTTCTAAACTACTTTGTATTATTGCTGAATAAATATTTGCAGAGGAAGCTGTTTGTTCAACCAGTGTGGTATGACAGAATTGTTGTGAGCAGTTAGTTGGTGTTTATGCCATTTGGCTTGTTGCTCTAAACATTTAAACAGGCATTGTTACACTTTCTATTTGGAAATATGTGTTTGAATAGTTAACTGAGTTTTGATGAGCCTTGAAGGAGACCTGTGTTTCATTAAGCCACTGCTCCTTGTGTGAACTGTATGTGGGCACTGGTAATTGGGCTCTACTTCCTCTGCCTGTTAAAAGTGAGTGTAAACCATTTGTGAGTCAGCTGAGTGTGGAGCGGACCCATCGGTCCTTCTCCTGGCTGAACTCCAGGAGTCACGTCTATGCGTAACACAACTGGCTGAGCTGGCGTGTGTGTGTGTGTGTGTGAGCGCGCATGCGTGTGTGTGCGTGTGTGTTGTACGTGCATTTGCATGCGAGCGTGCGTGAGACAGTGTTGGGTGGGTCAAGGCGCGGCATCTGAACTCCACTGACACAGAAAGAGCCATGTTGTTTTCTGTTTCCTCCTTATGAGCGTTTGTCAGGTTTTCTGGAAAGTTCCACCCAAGGTGGATTTTTTTTCCCCCGTAAAAGACACAGGAAACTTGTGGGAAGAAAAAAAAAAAGAGTTTAGACGATTCTTTAAAAGCTGCCCTCACAATTCGAGAGGCCGACAGTTGATGGGTATTTTGGCGGCTCAGTGCTGTCGTTTGGGTCTTTTCCCGAAAGCTTGGGCTGTCTTCCTGAGCTTCACCTCTCTCAGATTGCCACGGAAAAAAAGGCCGAATCTGCATGTTTGGCCTGCTCTCTGCCCAGTCAGACGGCCGTTCGAGCAAGCACTGACGTAGAATCCGCTCAAGGCTTTTTTCAGTACCAAAGCCACAAAAACAAATTGACAACATGTGCTTCTGTCCTAGAGAAGGCATGCTCAAAGGGCCTGCACAAGTTGAATTTGCAGCGAAGTTCACATGCTTTTATGTGCAATAGTCTGAGATACACTTCGCAGTGATGTGTAAAATAGCTTACATGTATTTTTTTTTTGTCTTATTAACCGATTAAAGTATGTTATTTGTCTAAAAAGGAGAGGATGAGATTATCATGCTAACATGTTTCAGGAATCCACTGAAGCTGAAGTGCATTTCTGTACACTGCAATAGAGAACGATGCTTTTAGTTTATGTAACACACAGGCTTTCTGGTCCTTGCCATATTTTCTCGCTCAGAATGGTGCCCCTGAGATGAGGGTTCGGTGGCTCTATTCCTCGTGCCAAAAGCCTTTTGTCTTCTTTATATTTTTTGGCAACTGAAGAAACCTAAATTTGTGAATGGGGTTCTGTGTCTCTCCAGTTACATAAGTGGGATGTTAAGCCAGTGAGTTGCGGCAAAGAGCTCCAGTGTGGCTTTGCCGGGACTTTTATTTATTTTTGGCTTGTCGCAAGCGGCCCCCCTCCAACGCGGTTTCTGTTTATCGACGATAATTGGCGCTGCGCGGCCCGAACTGCGCATCTTTGTGTTTTTCCCGCTGCCCTCTGACAAAGACGGTGCGCCGCGGGACAGTTGGCGCTTGTTCCTGTTCGGGGGGGGTGGTCCTGGCCCAGAGTGCCCTTTTAGAACCGCTCAGGCACATAATGATGTCCCTGGGGGTCTCAGCGGGTCACCGTGGGACCCCTGGCGGCGCGGGGGGGGTCTGGATGGTGGGTGACGGGGCCGCATCGGACAGTGTCCCCGAGACGTTGAGCCAGAAAAGGGACTCGGCCACCGCAATCCGTGTTGCAGCGCAAAAAAAAAAAAAAAAAATGAGTTTAGTCGTTTCTCAAAAGCTGCCCTCACAATTCGAGAGGCTGACAGTTGATGGGTATTTCGGTGGCTCAGTGCTGTCATTTGGGGGTTTTTTTTTTTTTTTCCCCAAAAAGCTTGCACTCTCTTCCTGAGCTTCACCTCTCTCAGATTTCCATGGAAAAAGGCCGAATCTGCATCTTGAGTGGCAGGCGACGAGGCCGCCTAGGACAGTGTCCCCCGAGACGTTGAGTCAGCGCGGGCCTCGACGACCGCGATCTGCATAGCGACATCCCACAAGCCTCTTTAGTCAGGGTCTGAGCCCATCCATTCCCGCCAGTGCTCATCAGCCTGCGCAGAACTGCACCGTCAGCCTCGTAAACGGCATGCGAGGTTGTTACGTGTCGAAACAGAGCCTACGCAGCAGCAGTCCCCTTTCCTGACAGGTGACTCATTTGGTGACCACTGAGGAGCCGTGACTGAGGTGAAGAATGCAGTTGGGAGGTCTCTGGGCTTTTTAATGCGTGCGTGTCACTGTGATCGTCAAGCGCCTCTTCCTATCTCACCTGCAATTTCAGTAAATTAAGGTAAATCATTAACTCTTAACACTAATCAGGCCCCATACCACAGGGCTGGTTTCGCCTACCTCCTGCCTATAGTACAGAATGTACTTTCAAGATTTCAGGTATTGGATTCTTGTTTTATGATGCAAGGTGAACTGCATGTATCAGTGATCAATACTTGAGGAATGTGAATTTCTCCCCTTTGAGCTTTGCTGTGGTGCGGTAACCCGTCTGACTTGACTCCATGGAAACCCTTGATTTTTGCCTCAGATACCATACTAATTGACGTGTGTGACACACCTCTTTTATAGTGGCCGTGAGTCACCGCAT
This sequence comes from Anguilla anguilla, assembly GCF_013347855.1. Classification (NCBI taxonomy): domain Eukaryota; kingdom Metazoa; phylum Chordata; class Actinopteri; order Anguilliformes; family Anguillidae; genus Anguilla; species Anguilla anguilla. The sequence goes on along the minus strand of NC_049216.1, from coordinate 29,889,490 downwards.
TAAATATGCGCCCTATGCGGCGTGTTGATTCACGCCGTGTTGACACAGCCTCTGGTCGTTGTCGCCGTTTCCTGTGAGTTGGGAACAGGCTGTACAGGTGAGGAGGGTGTGGAGCGTGCTGTATTGTCCCAAGTGTTGGATTAACACGAGACTTGCTGGGTGGCGGAGGGGGGGGGGTGTGGGGGGGACTCTTGAGTGCCTTGAAGTAATGACAGTCAGGTTTGGAGAGATGACGATGTGCTTCCAACCCCAAAATACGACTGCCGTGATTTTTCCGATGGACAGTGTCGTGTCAGTGTGACGTTTCCCACTTTAATCGTCGTGCGTTGTCTGTATTTACCGGCGTTCCTGTTCTTTCCTCCAGGGTTGCAACCCCTTCGCCCAGACGGGCCGGAGCAAGCTGCAGAAACAGAGGGCCGAGCTCAACCAGCAGATCATCAAGCAGATGAGGATGAGGGCCGGGGCGGAGAACCTCCTCCGGTACGGTCCCCTCCGTGACCCGTGTGGTCACACAAACCTAAAATATGACTCATGACTGCACACGCTGTACTCCCTCTTTATCTTTCTCTCTCTCACTCTTTCTCTCTTTCATTCTCTCTCTGTCTCTGTCTCTCTCTCTCTCTTTAATATATATGCAAAGTTATATTTATAATTATTGAATCTTTAATTGTCTTTAACATAACCAGTTGATGAGTTCATGTTTTTAAATCTAAATACCTAAAACCCATTGTGATCAGCTTTTGCATAACTGGACTGTTAATAATTGGTCAATGTCCCCATTTCCCATTGTGCTCCACATTGCTGCCTGACCAGGCTTGGCTATTCACGTGTTAAATATTATATTTTGTATTTGCCTTGTGGCAATGGAAAAAAAGGTGAGGTCCCTGTTATATGTTTATCTTTATTAAATCTGCTTTCATGAAAGCTTTGCTGCGGAACAATGGCGAATCTCTGCTGAAGTGTAGAGGCCCTTTTATCAGTTTCAGCTCTCTAGCTTCTTTCTCCACCCTGGGGTGAAGACAGACTGGCTGCTCCTTTCCAGAGGGAGTGTTTGTGCCTCTCTGGTTAATCTTAAACTCTCCGGAGTCCGTCTGTCTCACTCAGGGGCTGAGGTTGCTGTGCTCGTGTTGAGGTTGATCATTTTCGTCCGGTTTTGAGTTGCAGCCTGTTTTTTTGCACAACACAGAGGACAGTGGGATTTGCATGTACATGCATCTGTCTTTTTTCTGTGTCAGAACCGTGGTTCAGGCACCTGCTTCCCTAGTGTTAAACATACGGAGACACAGAGAGGGCCTTGTGGATTGCAGTACAAAGAGGCTGGAGACCCAAGTCACTGCACCATTGTTCAGGGGGGGTCATGTGATTCTCCCTTGTTACAGTATGTTTTTTTTTTTTGTGTGGAAGCGTTTCACTCCACAGCGCTGTCACTTCAGCTGTCACTGTAGTAATTTTGGTGCTATTTCCCTCTTGTCAAGTGCAATTTAATGCTCTCTGCGACCGGGAGCTAAGTCAACAGATGTCACAAGCCTCGTGTTGCTGAGAGCGTAGCTGCATTCCTTCAGAACGGAACACGGCAGGCTGCGTTGCTCTTTTGCAGCCGTCTTGGTGCCAGGGGAAGACTTTTTAACAAAGATCATTCATTGTTTACACTGACGGCGGGGAGATGATTATAGGTTGTGATTTTAGCTCGTGTTTTCTTTTTCTCTCTCTCTCTCTCTCTCTCTCTGAACACCAAGAGCTGTCATGGTCTTTCAGGAGGCTCATCGCCGGTACCACACTTTGGTTTGTCAAGGAAATGACATCCGGTGCTGGTAATGAATAGCCTGGCTAAGCTCTCTGTGTGATTTTCGCCGTGAAGCGCGAATCCTGAGCTGAGCTGTAGACGGGTTCATTTGAAATGCAAATGGCTGATAGTGAAAGGCTGAGCCCTTCCACCTTGCAGGTAGGCTTTGTTTCAAGTTTCAGATATCGAGAGGTGAGGCAGTGTGGGAACAGAGGGAGGCCTTATAGGCCTCGCTAGTCCAGATAACCCTTCAGCTCTGAAACAATCACGCTTTTGTTTCTCAGAATCAATGGAATCACAGCGGCCACATCCTATTTTAAAGATCACCTGCAAAACGATCCGACAGAAATCACTTTTTAAGTCAGCAGCCTGGAGTTGGGGAGTGCTGCTGGACGTGAGAGTTCCTCAGCCGAGATTGCCAATGGCCCCGTGCCAAACGAACACTCCCAAGCGGATACGTTAATGGGCCATTTGGGTTATCCGGCATATTTGCATTTCTTACCGGAGCTAAACCTGGGAGACTACGACACTGCGCTTATCAGAGTGTAACACGATGTTGACGTTTCCTTGGAGACCAGGGAATACAAACTCCCCCCCCCCCCCCCACTTAATTCACACAGGCGCTTTGACGTCAGGGGCTGACCCGGGCACCGCCCCCTCTGGGGCCGTGCGATTGGCTCGTGAAAGCCTGTGGGTCCCGGGTAGGCGGACCGCCCTCCGCAGCGGCTCTGGCTTGGCTCACGCAAGTGGTAGTTTGGCGGGTTGCATGGGAACGGGCGATAATGGGCGTCCGCGCAGATGCCTGTAACCACAGCTTGCGTCTCGGCGAGGCTGCCTGCCACATCCCTGCCCTGGAGTTAGCGGAGCTGAGCTGAGCTGAGCTGCTCGTCTTATGGCGACGTCAACAGCCGCCTCCACGGGCAGGACGTACGAGTAGGGAGGCCCGCAGCTCCGGGGCAGCCTGTCAATCACGCGGTAATAGAATGAGTGAAGTCCCATCCTCCGTGCGTAGGTGATTTACCTTCAGCCTACATTACACTGCATTAGGCCCAAATGTGCGTAGCAAGAGACGGGATGACGAATTATTAGTCTGATCCAGATTTCTAAAAAAAAACCAGTTCTGTTTCTAGGTCAGAGAACTAGCAAAGTGAAGTTGTATGATTTTGTCTTGGCACGAAAACATTGGAATCCATTTTAGGACAGCTTGAAATAACTTTGTTTAATTTTTTTTTTTTTTTTTAAATAATAAAGTCACCGTTTCTCTGTTTGAATTTTTAGTTCTAATGAAAAACTGCCTGGCTTCTAACTTTGCCCAGATGGCTATAAATGAAAAGGGCCTAAATTGTAAATAACCTACCCTGTCTCTCCTGCTCGCAGTGTTTTGCATACCTGTGGCAGTTGGACATAGTTCCAGTTTCTTTATTACTTACTAATTTGAGGGATTTCTGTTCTCTGGCCCTCTCTTACCCCGGACGAAATGTTCGGTAAATTGAACCCACGAGAGTGTGGAATGCAGTTTAATGCCACTGAGCTTAAATGAACACTAAAAGCTTGGCTGTAATCTGCCTGCCTGGGGGGGGGGAGTCTCCCCCGTCCCCAGCCATTAAAGTTTGGCTCCAGTCTCATCCAGAGATGCACCTTGTAATTCAGTTTCTGACCCTCATTTGCAGTCAGAGAAGTGCACCTTTAGCAGGAGGACCAATGCCAGTTTTTTTTCTTCTTCTTCTTCTTCTTCTTCTTCTCCTTAATCCCTACTCTCATTGGCATTCTGCCTTGCATGAAGCTACGTTTATTGCCTGCTTGCCTTTATGGAAGTGACCACGGCGATCCCACGCAACCAGTCAGACTTGTACTCTCATCGCTCTGGGATCTGTGTTTTTTTCCTTTACAATGGCTCCTCTTTGCTGGACTGTGTGAAATGGGGCAGATGATGTGGGCTGTTACCTTGGATACCAAGGTGTAAGGGTTTCACAACCAAGTGTGTCAGCACTCATGTCCCACAAGTTCAAGACCCCAGGACGAACTCTGCCCTGTCTTATGACCGGCGGAGCGGGGGTAAGACTTTTTTGGCAAGTGTCTTCAGTTTTTAGGTGAAATCACAGACAGTTTGTTGCAGTCCTGCAGGGCCAAGGTGCTTGTATACTTCTTTCTTTCTGTCTTTCTTGATATCCTTTTGTCCTTTTTAGGATAAAGTTACAAGTATAGCTGTATAATGCTAAACCATTTAACATTAAGTAAACAGGAAGTGTTTGCATTACACCTGTACAAAGTAAATCCCTCTGGGATAAAAATATACATATCCCATTGTAATATTTTTTCTGTTACATTTCGCATGTATATTTCTCTGCTAGAGAATGGGCACCTCCTAGGTGGAAATGGAAAAGTTTGAGCACTCTTATCTGCCTTTGATTAAAGGCATCTGAGTCTTTGCAGCACCAGCTGTCAGGCTTCAAAGACCACTGCATTCCACACAGTATTTCACTGCCCAGCCCCAGTGCATCATGGGGAATGGAAGGGCTATATCCATGTCCTGAGCTGAGGCTTAGGACCACCTCTGAGTCTTTACATGACACCTGTAGAGTTAAGGCTGTGTATTTCAAATCCTGGTTGCTTGTAATAGTGCTGTGTCCTTACCCAGTGGCACCTGGCACCTGAGTATTACTGTAGGAGTGTAGTGTTTAGATTCCTGTCAAGACGTTGCGAGGCAAATTAACAACAAGGTGACCTTGTTTCCCAACAGTGTAGCAATTCCTCCAGGCTCTCTCTCTCTCTCTCTCTGTCTCTCCCTCTCTCTCTCCCTCCCCCCCTCTCATGCCCTCTCTCTCTGTCTCTCTCTCTCTCCCGCTCTCTTTGTCTCCCTCTCTCTCTCTCTCTCTCTGTCTCTATCTCTTTCTCTCCCTCTCTCTCCCTCCCCTCTATCTCTCTCCCGCTCCCTTTCCCCCTCTCTCTATCTCTTTCTCCCTCCCTCTCTAAAGCTTCTTTTTTTAATCTCTTCTTCTCTCCCTGTTTCCCTCCCTGGAGTCGTGTCCACAGTCAGGTGCTCTCAGCCAGTGCACATTCCTCCCCCTCCTCCTACACCTCACAACGCGCGCGGCCAAACTGGTTTGTTGGGCAGGTGGAGGGAGTCTCTCCCTGTTAACAATCACTGGGCCCCACGTAGCGTGACTGCAGGCAAGAGCTGCGCACCAAGCTGTTCTCTAGAGACACGTCTGACTCTGACACGCAGCTTTAAAAAAAAAAAAAAAGCAGCTTTGTGCTACTTTGCACTGTACCAGCACCAGAGCGGATGTCAGGTATCCATGCAAAATGAATGGAAAAGTAAAGCGAGTCTTAGGCAACTTGAGTCATAGTTTGAATTATACATGCACTCAAGAAGCAGGAGATTCAGGCTCAGAATCATCAGACTGTGGCACGGTCCATAGGCTAGCCCACTCTCGAAACCATTTACAAACATTTTTCATTTTGCAGGGCGAAACTAGCAATAAATTATTGCGGTTTTGCAAATCTTAAGCATGATTATTTTTTTGAAGCGATGGTTGCCAGCCATTGCTGAAGCGTGTGTGATGAAACACGCAGACCTCTGCTTGCAGAGGGAAAAATTGGTTTTCCGTTGTTAGTCACTGGAAGGAGGAGGACATGTAGGGTAATTTATGAACCCTGCACTTTGTTCTCAAGGTTTCTGCATCAAACGGAATTTACACGGCGCTTCTGATCACCAGTTAACTAAAACTATCTGAGGACGTACGGTCCTCGGAAACAGAACAGAATTTTTCGCGGACCTGTGTCCTGGTTTGGCGAGCGGAACGTGGGTCCCAGCGGCGGATACGCAGTAATGCGAGTGTCCACCGCTGCTTTACGCCGCTGGTCGAAGGAGAGACGGCGGTATTGTTACCGCTGAGTTATCGCTGTGTGCCCCACACTGCGTGTAGTCCAGTGCTGGCCCTAGGGTTTTGGTGGCCCTAAACAAGTCCCTAAACAAGGCCCTACATTACATTGTCGTGAAATTCTCTGTCGCCGTACCATTTTCAACGTACACCGCTAGTTCCGCGACGAACCCAGCCCCGGATTTGTAAATATTTACTTGGTGACCTAATCGCCCAGGGAAGTCTGACTGAATTGAAAACGTTGTAAGGTATTTACCTTCTACCTGATTGGTTGTCCTGCGGCATGCAGATAGCTCTTTCTTGCTCTTATTCTTTCTTGCCCCCCACCTGTACCCATCCCCCCCACCCACCCACCCACCCCAAGCTTCATAACTTGGAAATATTCCAGCACTGCCCTGCATGGTCCTTCGAGTTCACATAGGCTGGAAACATTTAAAGTAAAAGTAAAAAGAATACTATCACCAGAGAACACGAAAACCTGGTTGGCAGGTCATTTTAAGAGGGATTCTAGCTCCGAAAATAAATGCTGAAGAATGAGGGTTGCCTGGAGTCTCTGGAGTGGCCCTTTTCCTGCACGGGGTCAGTCTCAGTGAGCAACACAGACCTGTGTGTGACATTGGCACATCCCTCGCGCTGAGAGCAGAAACAGTGAACTCTTCCCCCCCCCCCCCCCCCCCCGCCAATCAGTAGCATTCAACAGAAGAGGGCATAATTGGCTCCTTTCTAGCTGGGTGCCATTGCTTTGCCGCTCTTCCAAGAAAAGAAAAAGCAATCACGCCTAATAGCCTCATCGGTACCTCTTAAATCCATCTGATGATGATTGCTCTGATGCAGACGAATTGCGCACGGCGTACGTTTGACCTCCTAATTGAGGTAATGCTTCTTTAAGACAGGCTTTAATTGGTCGATGTTTGTTGATGTTCATCAGCAATTTAGCCTCTCCCTCATTAGCCGCATAATGAGACGGCTGTGAGCGTTCTCATCTGTCCTGTGTACACATTAGCATCGCTCTGCGCAGGCTGCTGGCTACACAATGGCGGCCTTATCACCGCTGCGGCAGTCCCTGCACAGCACCACAGCAGTAGATGTCTTGATACTCGCTGCCACGGCGACCAAAACGAGGGCATAGTTACTGTTTATCAGCCCAGGCTCCCTGAATGATGTAAGCTCCCACCCACAAAATGCTTCCCCCCCCCCCCCCCCCATCAGTACCCACCGCTTTGAGGTCTAATGTGAACGGGGGCTCCTCAGCTCAAAACAAAAATTGCTCAGACACCCTTCGACGTGCTACACAATTTTCGTATCAGTTTAATGGGAACAGGGCCTTCGTTTACACGTTAGTCGTTGTGGCTGAAGATAAGGTACACCGGGGGCCATTTCGTCTCACTGTACTTTTGTCTGCTTGTATTTATACGTGGGCTTGGAATGAGTCGTTTGTTCACACAAACAATTTAATTTGTATTTGCAAAATCTTTGTGGCTCCTGAATGGCGCGTCTAGTCGTTAGCCAATGCTAACTGTGGCGGGGAGTCTTGTGAGATTACTGGTAGTGTGGAACAACAGAAATTGGGAAAATGAACAGAAATTAATGGTACCAAGCAAGTGACCTTTGAAAGCCTGTTTTATTCATTTTTTTCAAAATACTCCCCCTGAGTGATTCATCTAAGGAGAAGCCTTGGTTTCCTTCGAGTGAGTGCCAGAGTTTGACTGAATCCTCCGCTCCCCACACGAGCTGATGGGGGGCTTGCCATATATTTTCATTATCAGCAGTGAGGGGAAGAGGGCTGTGTCCTCTCAGCTTTGACAATGCTAAGCCATCTATCAGGCCATTTGAGGAATGAGATCCAGGAACTATAGCCACTATAGCCACTAAAAATCCTCTCCCTCTACATCTCCGACTCCCTCTCCCTCTCCCTCTACCTCTCCCACTCCCTCTCCCTCTACTTCTCCCTCTACCTCTCCTAATCCCACTCTCACTCCCTCTCTCTCTCCCTCTGCCTCTCCCACTCCCTCTCCCTCTCCCTCTAACTCTCCCACTCCCTCTACCTCTCCCAATCCCACTCCCTCTCCCTCTACCTCTACCTCTCCCTCCCCCCAACTCTTTTGCTCTCTATTAAATACACTTGTAAATGATAAGTGTGCAGAAACGCTTTGAAACGTGAACACACATAGTAATCAATCGCTCTCTCTCCTTGGTTTCTAGGGCAACCTCCAACAACAAAGTCCGTGAGATGGTCCTGCTGGAGCTGTCCTACGTGAACTCAAACCTGCAGCTGCTCACAGAACAACTAGAGGGGCTGAACAGCTCTGTGGAGGTCTACCAGAATCCTCAGTGAGTAATCCTCATCCCCCCCACCCACACACGCACGCACACCCAGTGCCTCCCTTTTACCTTCTTGGCCGCCCAACCTTACCTGCCTATTGATACATTTGGCCCCCTGACAACCAGACTATACATTTGTGCGCTTTTCATGGAGTGGGACGAGGGATTTCTTTTGGAACATACGGTAGTAACATCTCTGTGGTACACCTGCTAATTGGAGAGGATCGGTAGTTATAAAATGGCGTGTGTTTGCATGGAAAGCTTGACAGCGTGGAGGAAGGGAGAGCTTTTCGCTGCAGTGTGCAATTGACTTGTGACTGTGCCATCACCATAGAAAGAAGCCTTCAAATTACATTTCAGTTCCATAAATGTTTTTCTAATTGTAAAGCTATTTTTAGATTCCGTCTACAGTGTGATTTTCAAAAGTGCAAACCCATATGAGTCAAATGTCCTTGTGCTGTCACTGGTACATACACCCTGTTTTTTTTTTTTTTTTAAAGAAATGCTTGCTTTTTCTCCAATTCATGCAGAAGCGCAGGGTTTGCAAAACACTGATGATCATTAATCGTTCATTTATTCTGCTAATGATTCTTCTGCAAAATAAAGATGGGACAGAAAGGTGTATATTTTAACAAAAAAAAGTGCATTTCATGGTCATAGACAACTGCTAAACACAGGTTCAGTAAGGTACAATACTTATAAATAATAATTTTGTGCAGCTGTTTCTAGCCAAGAACACAGTTTAGTTCACACAGTGAACACTATTCAGACCATATAGTGTGAGGTGAGGATTTAGGGGGAGGTGAGGATTTAGGGTGAGGGGAGCGTGTATTGTACCTTACTGAACCTGTGTTTAGCAGTTGTCTATGACCATGAAATGCACCTTTTGTACGTCGCTTTGGATAAAAGCGTCTGCCAAATAAATGTAATGTCTTTTGAAAGTTTAAATTCTCACTTCCAGAGCCCGACTGCAAAACATGCATGGGGGCCTTGAGTTTGTAGGAACGATGCTTCACAAACAGATTACATTCAGAGAAACAAAGAAGGGCGCAGAGCGAAACACGAAGCATCTGGAGCTTGGAAATATTCCTGTCAAAGATTTTCTTGTGATTTTCTTTTTGTTTTATCACACTCCACACATCTGCAGCGAAGCTGGCCTTTGTTCAAAGCGCCCATCCCAGACGGCAATAAACACGCACTCTCTCGAAAATGCCAGGGAAGTCAAGCAGTCTGACAAGCTGTGATTAGATTGTCACGCTGTGTCACAGCTTTTAAAGTCCCTAAGCGAGAAAAAAAAACAACAACAAACATTTAAGGCAGTGCAACAAGGGACACTGGTGGAGGGAGAACCAGAATGGCCAGTTTGGGCACGTAGTGCCTTGTGATTGAGTCAGAGAGCTCCACAGATCTCTCTGTGCAGATAACCTCAATTCAGCTTTTCTGAAGGAAGTTAACGCATTTAGCTACAAGGAAGGAATGTCATCTGCCGTGGGTTGTCGCAGGAGACATATCACATCTCAATTCACGTGTATCCAAAACAAAAGAAGCAAAAAAAAAAATAAAATAGCATGGTCACTGTGTATATCCATTTTCAAATGAGGTTCAGCCTCACAGTCCCTATAGAACAAAGTGCATTACACAGACTCAGGTCCCAATGACAGTGAACTTCAGTTGTTCTTTTTTTATGAGGAATGAAGACTATTTATGCTTGTTCTGAGCAACATTTCTCTGAAAATAATTAAATTAAAGAATGTGCTGAATAATCCAAGGTACTGTATTCATACAGGGCTTTTTTGGGACAGAGATATTTTGTAAAATGATTTGGTTCATGTTTCGTCGTGTTAGGAGTGACGGCAGTGAAGGGATCTGTGCGCTGGTTCGGTCGCTGTTAAAGACGAGGTTTTAATCAGAAGCGTTCCACATTCAAGTGGCCTTCTCTCAGAGAGATTTATCTCCAGCCTGCCTGCGCATCTGCATTCAGCACAACACTCTGGAAGGGAAAATATGCCACGTCTCCCCTGGCAACTGCCATGAAAAGAATGATTAGTGGTCAGGCGGCGCTGGACGCTGATGCCTGGCATGGCCCCTGTTGCCTGGATACAGGCTAAGGCACGCCGTGGGTCAGGCCTTCGGCTGAGGACGGTGCATGTACGAACCCTGACAGCAGTGCATCACTGGAGTCATTAAGAACCAGCCGTTTAGCAGTATCGGTTCTGGGGGCTGCTGAGTGGCGCATCCGGTTGAGGCAGCCTTCTGTTTCTCGTGCATTCGGATTGGAACCTGCAGTTCAGGATCGAATCCCAACTGCTCACCGTGCCCGGCAGGCCTGTAGGGTGACGCATAAATGCGGGCACTTCACCCAGAGGGTTAGGGATGGTTCAGTCAGGGATCCACTGACTCTCAAGGTCTCTCTCAATTCGTGTTGGTCGTTTCGACACCTGTAAGTCTAGGCGCTGAGCTACGCATAATAGTGTCTTCCTCCAGCTCATCTCTTTGCAAGCCTGACTTGGACTTCACGTTAGACTAGTGCTGCTTTGCATTGAATGCTTCCGGGGAGAGCACCCGCTTGTCTGTGCTCTCCAAAATCAACAGCAAAGGAGCTAGGCTCCTTTGTTAAAAGCGCTATACAAATAGAAATTGATTGATGGATTGATTGATTGAAAAAAAATCCTTTAAAAATTATTTTTTTTTAAATCGCTCACAGTATCTTGGTTCAGATTGAGAATGAAACCCTGTCCAGTAACAAGGCATTCCACAGTCCCTATTTTTGGCCTCTTCATAATATTTTCTTCAGAACAAGTGAGAACATAAGTATTCGGTGTCTTATTTAAAACCAGTAGCTGAAGACAGCAGAAGAAACTAAGCTTTGTGCAATCCTTGGCTGTGCTTGGAGAAATAAAGGCATCCAGATTTTGGCAGAATCTAGCGGCTCACCTGCTCTGCAGATATTTGAACAGAGCCCAGTGTTTTTATTAACCGCCTTGTCTTGTGAAGGACAAACTCTGTCAACAGCAGCAACGGGTTCAAACTTTTGAAGCATTATTTGCTGTAGAAGTGAGATTTACAACAGAGCAGGTCCTTTGTATTACATCTGGGTGTCGGAAACAGCCCTGTACACAGCCCCCCCCCTCCACAGAATGACAGACGGTAGTGACCCTATGCAGCAGTCTTCTGAATTAGTACATTGCAGAGCCCATGGATGGTTCTTTTTTGTCTCAAGGATTTAAAAAAAAAAAAAAAGAAAAAAAAAAGCCTCAGGCCTTTATAATCCTTGGCATCGCATTCCACAGAGCTTGGAGGAGTGTCTGAGTGTGATGTTTACTGTGTGGGCCAATCACAAGGCTGCCTTTTGTATTGATGTGTGGGAATGCCAAAGCAAGATTTCTTTCCCTTGAGATACAGGTGAAAAAAAGAGCTGAGCATTCATCATTCAACAGTTTTTTTTTTTTTTTGTTGTTGTTGTCATGGATCACATGTTTGGCACCTTAATTCTCCCTGTATGAAATATGACCCCATCTCTAGTTTACAACGAGGTCTATAGAACAATATACTTCCTCTGATTTCACTGCATTGCCAATTTTGCAGTATCGAGTATCGGTTGGCCTGCTCTTATACCGTAAACATACTTCAGCAGACTGGATCAGACTGGTTTTATGAGCTCATGCACCACAGCGCAGCGGTATGACTGCAGTGGCTGTAGCAAACATGGCACCTGCCCTGTTACCAGACAGCAAAAACACTACTGCCGCAATCAGCAGATGGAGTGAAGAGTGTAAATACACGGCCATGCTAAAAAAGTGCTTACATTATACTGCTGAATAATGGAAGAATGAATAATGGATTAAATAGCTTTATTTATCCTTAACTGAGAACCCATGAGGAGAAGCACTTAGCATTTTGGTAGTTAATTAGCATTGGATCCAGAGTGCTCGCATCCAGGCAGCACTGATTCCATCATGGCTGCCAGCAGACAGGCAGGCAGGCAGGCTCACTCTCACTGTTGGAAATGCCCCCCCCCCCCCCCCCCCCCCCCAGCTCTCTCATTAAGGTCTGCTTTTAGTCTGATCTGCCATTGGCTTACCTTCAGGTCTCATGTTTTTTATTGCTTTTTGTGGCAAGATGGATGAAACGGGAGACTTGAGTTTAAAAGGATGGCAGAAATATTGAACAGTGCTTTCATTGATGACTGAGTACTGAAGGAATAGTTTCTACACCCCCCACCCCCCCATTCTGCAGCTCACACATCATCGCATCACACAACCTTGGATGGAATGAGCGGAGATTGAGTGTCTATGTGGTGCTTTCATTTTCCTGTGGTTTGTAGCCGTACAGGGAGGTGTTCCATTAGTTCCCAGGTTCCTCGGGGAGGTTTTATTCTAGAACTATCCTTTGCACTCCAGTGTAAGAAAGAGTTTATCCCTCTGAATTTTTTGTGCATTATTTTTTCACTACTGTACACACCAGTCTCTCTTTTACACTAAGTAGAAATTACTGATTGTTGAACGGAAGACAAAATTTCATAGTGCCCCCTCGCTATTAATAGTCTATTCGTCAATAGTGGTATACATGATTAGAAGATGACCACTATAGGTGGATAAACTATTCATACATCTGATAGGAGATAGAGAGAGACTGCATTTAAACAAAGTAAAGTAAGTGAAGCCAACTCTTGACTACTTGGCAGGATGTCAACAGTGTATGTTCTTGGCTTTTCTTTTTTTAACCAAAGAGGCACATGCATCTTTTATAGCTGGTAGCCACCCTGGAAAGGAGGGGTTAAAGGTTGAAGTACGCTGCACTCCTCTAGGCACTTGGATGGACACTGTCAGTGAAATGGCCAAATCCTTGTATCCACTCATTCCTATTATAACCCAGGCCCCTGAATGGGGTGTTGAGATGTATTCGCACATGATAAATATGAAGTTAATTACTGAGGGACATATCAGAAATCCCCGCTTGTCTGGAATCCCTCATACTCAGGTGATTGTGTCCCGCTATACCTGATAAGGAAGTGTTCCTGTTTTACATCTGTCACCAAGGCACCCACTGCCCCGCCCACCCCACAGCCCTCGACTACTCATGAGTGATTGCAGGCTGTGAGCTCTGGTATGCATCTGGTCTCCACCACGTAACATCTGCGTTCGTAGTGGTGTCCACAGTTTCGTTCAGTGTATCCTTACTGCAAGGGCCCAGTGGCCTGTTTCGCTCTTAAAAATAGCAATAGATGATTGCTGCCAATATTGGATGTTATTGTGCTTGGTTCTCCAAACAAAACTTCTGTTTGTTTTCCTGGTTTTGTATATATTCTGTTCTGTAATCCTCGTTGGCTAAAAAAAAAAAAAATGTTTTTCATTGCTCACAACAGTCAGCCTAAGTGGTTTGTTCAGGGTGGGTCTTATATACACATTGGCTTGTATAATATTTGATCAGGCAAAGGCGTGAGGTTCACCTATCTGCATGTGAAACTGTCTTGTCGACTCAGGGAGTTCCTAATGCCTGTCTTTGATTCTATGACTCATAAAATGCCAATGCGTGCCCTACTCCTACTCGCTTGTTATCTCATTGGACACTTTTATTCCTGTCTGAGCAGAGAGATGGCAAACATCCCCCTGATTCCCTTGGGACTGAAAGAGACCAAAGACGTGGACTTCTCTGTTCCTTTCAAGGTACCAGTTTAACGCAATTCTGCTTCCCCGTGACGTTTCAGTTGTTACCGTTATTTCAAACTTTTAAAAATGGACATTAATTTGTCAGAAAACAGTATCTTTATCCCATTATTTCTCAGTCTTTTCAAGTAAAAATGTTTCAACTAAAGTGTGCTTTCTAGTGGATGCCATGCAGATATACTGGTTTTGTTTTGAGATCTGTATGTTGACACAAAACAGAGGAGCGCTCTAACAGCTGCTCCTCCTTCCTGATGTCCTGGTTTCTCTGTGCACATGCAGTACAAGAGAATTGTAGGTTAGGTTTGCCCTGCACCCAACCGGTCATTACCATGCGTTTAATGACCAGGTATAATTATCCACCCCTGCCAGCGAAGTCCTATGGCTGGTGTTGCAGAAAGATTGAGTGTAGCTTGAGGCGTATCTGCTGACAGTTTCTGAACAAGCCTCATTTTTATGTAAATAAAAAAAAACATCTGCCATCCATCCTTCCAAACTAAAGTCAAAATAAAAAGTGGTGGAGCTGAGTGGAATTTCAGTTGCTTTGCTTGCTGAATACAGCTGTCCCTGCTGAGCTCTCTCTCGCTCTGAGATGCCTGAATGTCTTCCTGTAATCCTGTGACAGGACTTCATCCTGGAGCATTACAGCGAAGACGGCTCCAACTTCGAAGATGAGATTGCAGATCTCATGGACCTCCGACAGGTACGGCATGCGATCACACGATAGATTCATAGCCAAAAGGTTTAGAGCAGCATCACAGTATATATTCATATCTCTTATATGACCTCATATTATATTACCTCCTTCATGGTGCAAGTGTCATGTGTTTCGATTCAATATTTGGTTTTCTTGTCCAACTTACCTTTGTGTGTGTGTATGTGCCTGTGTGTGCGTGTGTGTGAATGTGCCTGTGTGTGTCTTTGTGTGTGTGTGTGTGTGCGCGTGCCTGTGTGTGTGTGCGCGCGCCTGTGTGTGTGTGCGTGTGTGTGTGTGTGTGTGTGTGTGTGTGTGTGTGTGTGTGCGTGCGTGCGTGTGTGTGTGTGTGTGTGCGTGTGCGTGTCTGTGTGTCTGTGTGTGTGTGTGTGTGTGTGCGTGTGCGTGTCTGTGTGTGTGTGTCTGTGTGTGTGCGCGCGTCTGTGTGCCTGTGTGTGTGTGTCTGTGTGTGTGTGTACGCAGGCCTGCCGCACTCCCAGCCGCAGCGAGGCTGGAATCGAGCTCCTGTCCAGCTACTTCAGCCACCTGTCCCTGCTGGAGAACCGGTTCTTCTCTCCCACGCGGCAGACCGGAATCTTCTTCACCTGGTACATTCTTTCACCAGCTCTGCGCTGACAGGGGGGTAGAACTGGAACAGGGTGGGTTTGACGACCGGGTCATTTCCGCGGCCTTTAACCTTCTCTGCGTCCGCCTGTGTTCCTGCAGGTATGACTCCTTCACCGGAGTGCCCGTGTGCCAGCAGAACATCTCACTGGAGAAGGCCAGCGTGCTTTTCAACATGGCCGCCCTGTACACTCAGAGCGGGACCCGCTGCAATCGACAGACGCGCGCCGGGCTTGAGGACGCCATCACTGCCTTCCAGAAAGCCGCAGGTGTGTAGAGGGGCGAGCGGGCCAGCACGCCGCTGGAAT
The DNA here is from genome assembly GCF_013347855.1 of Anguilla anguilla. Lineage (NCBI taxonomy): Eukaryota > Metazoa > Chordata > Actinopteri > Anguilliformes > Anguillidae > Anguilla > Anguilla anguilla. The sequence goes on along the minus strand of NC_049216.1, from coordinate 29,874,212 downwards.
TGGAGATAGCACTTCTGCTCTTTCTGTTAATGGGGCTTGGAAACACTTCTAGGACTTTGGCTTGGGCAATAGGGTTACATGAAAAGCGGAGGTTTGGAGTTAAGTGCTTGCTGTGTGAATCACCGAGCTGTAGTATAAGGTTTGAGGAGAGCTAGTTGGTATTTTTCTGTACTACTGTAGTGCATGCAGTAACAGTTACTTTCATTTCTTTCTTTATGCCTCCTGTCTCTGTTGCATAGTTGTTTTGGCCATTGTTGATCTCTTTGTTATTTTAGACAGTGTAATGCTGCAGCCATTTTCCTCGTCCCTGTGCTAGGTTGTTTACTGACAGGGCAGTAGAAAGGATTGTGGGTTAATGATTGATAAAATGTCACCACGGTAAATAATGCATCTGTTCTTTTCTCAGGGTCCAGCATAGAGGGAGTATTTTAGCAGCACAATTTAGTGCCATTGGCTTTTCAAAATATAAACCAGGCAATGGGTTAGGGACAGGATCATTTCAGTTAAATGAAACCACTCCCATAAATTTTTATCTACTTTTGTCTACATCCTGAAAAAATATCTGCCGTGGTGCAATTTGAAGTGCAAATGTTGTTTTTGTTATTTTCTCTGGTCTGAAACTGAATTTGGATGGCTCACCCTTTCAGTACTCTCAAAATTTGCATTGAGCTTTTGTTTTATGGTTAGGAGAAGGCCATGTTAGGCTTGTTTTCTGCTTTATCCCACTCTATGGATCAGATATGGATTATGGGCTTTCTGCTTCTCAACTTAAACAAACTACTCTACTCACTGGAAGTGAGATGGCATTTTTCCCGGAGGAATGAACATAATCACCATATGAACCTGTTTTTCCCCCAAAGGCTAGGCAACTCATGAAAGAATGATTGCACTGCTTCATAAAATATGACATGATAATTGCAAGGAAGGCTTTACTCTCGTGCTGATTTATTATTCATTCATTATTCTGCTGTATAATTGAAACATGACTGAAATAAAATGTTTGTGTGTGTGTGTGTGTGTGCAGGCGTTCGTGTGTGTGTTCGCGTGTGCGCACGCGCGTGTTTGTGTTTGTGTGTGTGCGTGCGTGTGTAGTGTGCCTGCGTGTTTGCATGCGTGCCTGCGTGTGCCTATAAAATCTCAACAATGCCTTTCAGGATGATAGTATGATTGCATAGTAATAGGAATTTTCCATTAAAAAAAAAAAGATCAGAAAGTAAAATATTACAGAATTGTGACCATTTATATCAAACGTTGAGTGTGCTCAGCAAGAATATCCATATTTCACTTGCTCAGATTATGTGTAAAATCAAAGACAAAAGCGAATTCATGCAAATCTACCTGTTATCAAAGCTTTGTTGTCAAAATGGTGAATGTAGGGGGGGAGATTGCCTGTTACCGGACTCACTGAGATGGTGTGTGTGTGTGTGTGTGTTTGCGTGCGGTTCCACAGGGGTCCTGAACCACCTGAAGGAGACGTTCACCCACACCCCCAGCTATGACATGAGCCCAGCCATGCTCAGCATGCTGATCAAGATGCTGCTGGCCCAGTCCCAGGAGTGCCTGTTCGAGAGGACCGCCCTGCCTGGCATCCGTAACGAGTTCCTCTCCCTCCTCAAAATGGCCCAGGAGGCCACCAAGGTAACCTTTGGCACCTCCCGTGCGGGCGGGAACATGGCGGACCTGTTAGACCAGACTGCCGCCAAGTGCCAGTATTTCCTCGTTGAAGTCCTTGGCTGCGTTCAGCACATTGCGACTTGTTGACAACTGTGAATCCGTGCTTAGAAATTTCAAAATTTCACGTTTGAAACAAATTTCACGCTTTCGTCACGCATTTTTTACACCATTTTGTGTGTGTATGTTTTGATCATATGAAATGGCTGAAAACTAAACTGCCAATGAGGCTCAGTGGCTACACGGTTACTTCAGAATACAGGCTTTTTCTGATATTGCCACTTTACTCTCATAAATAAAATTAGCTGTGCATCTATTCTTGCCCTGTAATAAAACCTTATTGTAAGTGCGTGTCTGAAATGTGAACCTCCACAGGTGGGAGACACATATGACCACCTCCACCAGTCTATGATCCAGGCCCCGATCAAAGACAACGTCCCGTTCTTCTGGTCCACCATGGCGCAGGTGAAGACCAACCACTACCGCGCCCTTGGCCACTACTTTGTGGCTACAGCGCTCCTCGACCACGAGCGTAAGTGCTGGAGAACTCGTTAATCTCTGTTATGGCAGAAGGCAGCTCCACCATTGGTCAATAATGATCTCATTGCGGCTTAGGGATATCTGCAGTATTTCATGAAGTCTGAAGTGAAAGCAGCTTTGTTTTTGTGCTCTTTTGCCTCCAGTGAGGCTTATACCCAGAGGCTGATTTCCTCAGAGGAAACATATGATTATCAGTTGTGAAGTATTTAAAGGAAGTGTCATTCTTCTGTGACTGTCAGAACGGTTTCAAGGTGTACAGAAAAGTCAAAAAGAGCCAGAGACTGTGCCAAGGAGACAACAGTTATGTAACACTATATTGTAGCTCCAACAAGCAAGTCTTTTACTCTGAAATGGTGTAGCTGTCTGTTTCCGTAATTAAGCCTGTAAAAACCTTTACCAGAGCTATGCAGTAGATTGATGTGGAAATTTTATACTCCTACCACCTGCTCAGTTGAGTGGTATATTGTATAAATGTCATCGAGCGTACCGTGATATGAGTCATACAATGTGGCATTTTCCACTGAAGGGCACTTAAAACCTGTGGACTGTGACACTATACTGCACTGCTTGCACTTGTAATGCTACAGATTGAGTTGCCCTTCGAATTGCTGTATACCACCAAGCCTATGTGTTGCTGCCATAAGCCCGTGCGGTTTTGGTGAATGAGTGGGGCACAGTCAGGCCCTTTTGTCTGTGTTGTCCCGTTCCTGTGTCAGTATCACGGCAGTGGGTCGTGTCTTTTGTTCAGTGAGCCACAGGGACGATGAGGACGAGCAGGAGAAGGCCCTGTCCCAGCTGTACGACGCCATGCCCGAAGGCTACTCCCCTCTCGATATCCTCAAGAAGAAAGAGGAACGCCAGCGCATCGGTGAGCTCAGCCGAATTCTGCACAGGTGGACAGGCGTGAGATTGTCCACCTGTGAGACTGGCCGTTCGGTGAATAACAAAGGGGAAACACGGGCTGAAACGGCAGTTAGAAATCGGAAGTTTAAATCTGAAGCTGCAGTGCATTGTAGCCTTTGAGATGGCTTTGAACCGTGTGTTCGGAGAGAGAGGCCCGTGGCTCGCCCGCTGACCCGCGTGCCGTTCTCCTCGCAGGTAAGGCTCACCTGCGCAAGGCCACCCTGAACCACGAGGAGGCGCTGCGCATCCACGGCCTGTGCCGGCACCTCCGCAAGCTGGACGTCCTGCGCGACATCCTGCAGGCCAGCCACAAGCGCTCGCTCGGCAAGTTGGCGGAGAACGAGACCGAGGACGAGTTCATCGACTACCTGGAGGCCCCTGACATCATCTGTGAGTGGGCGGAGCCAAAAAATTATACAGACGCCTCTGTTATGAGATACGTTCGCAATGCACTAAGCTTGGATAAATTAATTGATGTAACAATGTAATTAACCACAATTGACTGCTTTAGCCAAGTTTTGGAATGATTAAAATTTGATTTATATGCATTTTCTGTTGGCAAAAGGACAAATAGCCTAGGTACATGGGAAATGGCCTCTTTCACATCATTGCTGAGGATGACATAATTAATTCTGGTTTGTAAAGAATGGTGATAACCTCTATTTTTATCTTCCTCAGCTAAAACAGATCACAAAGCTGAATTGGAAATGCCAGTATCGACCAAGGTGAAAGTCAAAGACTTTTTCCACAAGCTGGTATGTGGGCTACTAATTCCTGCCAATAACAGTCCTCTTTTTTTCCGTGTACAGTAAAATGCATTATTTAAAAACAGCACTGAAATGTGTACTATACGTCCACATGTAGTGAAAGACCAAAAAAGACAAAAGCATAACCAGCAAACGTGTGTGCTGTTTTTGAATACTGCATACGGAGTGTTGAAGTGCTAACATGATTAACCAAGGGAAAGGCAACTTTATGAATGTGTGTGGTTGCTCTTGATATCTGGAGTATGTAATGTGAGTGCATAATTAGAATTTTTGGAATTACATGACACATGACACACTATGAATTTTAATTAATGCCCTTTGTGTAAATAAACTGGTTTTGGCCTAGTGTTTTGGCAGAGTGTCATAGATTGCAGTTCCTTTTATGGGATTATTACTGGATTGAGATGGCTACCACTCTGTACTGTATGGCCTGAAAGGCACAGCACCATGATACCTGACGCCATAATTACACTCAGAGAAACTCAAGAAGGAGCTGACTGTTGAGAATCTTCAGTTTGGCCTTTCAGAAGTTACTCAACAGTCAGCCCCTTCTTGAGTTTATCTGTGTAATTGCGATGTCTGGTTATATATCTGGTTCTATGTAGGAGGCAGTTGTGATGCCATCCATCTGTGACAATATTCAATATTATATATATTATTTTGAGGCTTATTTTTAAATCCCATTGATGACTGGTCTTCATTATGTAATGGTAGAGATGCCTCAGAGAACCTGAGTTTTTTTTTTTTTTTGACTGACAGGTAACCTCAGTGCAATACCAGGATATATGTGTTTTAGCTGCAAGTCAAGTGTATCCAGTCACTTACAGGTTACGCTAAAACAATGCAGAATTGCTCATAACATTCTACTTCCCTTAGTCACACATATTCATTCTGGTCAAGCTGGAATTTTCTATTCCAAGATATGGGCTTTTCTATTTTTAATGTTTAAGGTTGGCGCTCGCGTGAAAATGATTAGTAATAAGGACCTGACTGGGTGGTTTGGTGTTTCCATTTTAACCCAGCACGCCTCCTCGGCTGTTTCTAAAACCCGCGTCTCCATGGTGAGTTGCCATAGTGACGGTTTTGATTCCGCGTTCCAGGGCCCGCTCTCCGTGTTCTCGGCCAAGCAGAGGTGGACCGCCCCTCGCACCATACGCGTGCGCCCCGAGGACCTCGACCTGGGCTTCACGCTGAAGGGGGACGCGCCCGTCCAGGTCCAGTCCCTGGACCCGCTCTGCCCCGCAGCGGTCAGTCCTGCCCCCCGCACGCGCTGACGGACCCGCAGTCCTGCGGTCCTGCATGGCACTTTAGCTTCACTGCACACAGGGGGACTATTGGGTGACATAAGATCAGGAGTTGAAATATCACAGACCAATCACCTGACAGAACTGAGTAACTTCCAGACCTGGCAGCCTGTGGGGTCTGAAGTGTAGTTAGTGTTAGGCCGTTGAATCCAAATGGTTTTTGCTGTGTTTTTGTTATTTTTTGGGGGGGTTCTTAAAACCATTTGATTTGATTTGATTTTGATTTTTTGATTTTGAAAGAGCTACCCTGCCTGGAGCAGGCACAGCAATGCATGTTTTTTATTTTCATCACTGGAGGGCCTGGATTTGCTTGCTCTACTGAATGGTCTGCAGAAAGCTAAGCTCACTTTTTAATTGAGTTTTTCTGGGCCAGAAGGGAAGTCATTGCAAATTTCTTATATTCTCTATTGCCCTGTTACCAAAAAACTAAATGAAAGAATCAGCTTTCATGGAGTATCCATATAGTTTAAATTTCTCAGTTTACTTTACTTATTATTATTTTTAAAATTATGGCTTCCCATAAAAAGCAAAAAAAAATATCCTGGAAGAGGTGACTGAAACATATAACCAGGCGTGGTTTGCAGAACAACATTTAGAGGTCCCCTTCCATGGCTAGTGTAATAAAACTCCTGAAAACTTTGCATCTGCCTTCCTTTCGCTCCTTAATGGCCCGTAACAAAGACCCAGGCCCTAATTAAAACCAACAGGCTGCATGTAAAAAGGGATTACCAAGGTTACATAACGGCTGTTCTCAATCTTTCTCACTGTTGGCGAGCTCTTTAATTGCTGTTTTCCAAGCAGATTTCGTTTGGGCGGCTTTCACCTTTGGTGTCATTAAATTTTTTTGGGGGAAAAAAAAAAGTATACGAGCTCAGTTCAGAAATGAACAGCAGAGATATTTGTGCTAGTAAATCCAAATAGTTTCTCACGGAGTGTATTGCGCTTCCATAATTTAAGCAGGAAATGTCTACAGTCTCTTTCACTGCCTACGATTGAAGGGCATTTCCTCCTTTTTAAAAAAGAAAAAAGCAACAACTAGAATTTAATATCTTTGTGCGAGATTTTCATGATCCCATTTCCCTGCACTGCTGTGTTTGCAGAAGAATAAAATTTCCTGAAAAAAAAAAAAAACACTTTGAAAACATTTGTAACACAACGGAGCTTTGAGAGGAAAAGAGACGAGACTAAATGAGTTAATCTGCAGAGAAGCTGTTGTCTGTAAATATTTGATGTGTAATGGTGAGTTGTTGTTGGGGGCCCTGGTGAGATTTGGTGGTGTGGTCGCTGCGTTGGACTGGCCGTGTACCCCCCCCGGTTGATCCCTTCACTGTTCTCTCCTGTGAACAGCTGGACGGGCTAAAGGAGGGAGACTACATCGTAGCTGTCGGCGACGCAGACTGCAAGTGGATGGGCCTGAGCGAGGTGATGAGGCTCCTGAAGGATGCGGAGGAGGAGGGAGTGGACATCCGAGTGGTCAGCATGATGGACGGCAGCCTCCCGTTGGTAAGCCCCGCCCCCCCCCCTTCCCCTTCCACCCAAAATCTGAACCTCCAATCCCTTCTTTGTTTTCAGATCTCTGTTGTGTAACCTGACCTTGGCTGTCAAATTACCAGCAAGATAAATTTCCCACAGTTGTCTTTTGCGTCGAAGTCTCACACAGGAACGTCTTGTCAGCTGCGTTTCTCGTCACGCTGACCTCCGAGAGAACGTGTATTTTCTTCTCAATCTGAGTTACGAAAGCAGGTGTGCGCGCACATTGTTCCTCTGTGCCTGCGACAGCCAGTTCCCACGGACACGGATTAGAAACGCCCTTCCCTTCGCCGAACGTGCAGGCCACTGTAAAAACAAGCAGCTCAGCCCCGCGCTTCTCTGTTCTCCTCCATAACTGGCGGTGTTAACCTCTCTCTCTCTCTCTCTCTCTCTCTCTCTCTGTGCTGAACCCCACAGCCCACCAAGAGTGCCACATACTGTGGCTTACCCAAAACCTACTCCATGATTTGCCTGGACTTCGATGAGAATGACACTAAGGGCACTAAGTCCAGGAAGGTCAGTAAGAAATTGTCTTTCCTCAACTGGGGCCTGAAGAACAAACACAAGAGTGCCAGCACCCTCAGCCTGCCCACCGCCGACTACTCCGGCACCTTGCCCTGGAACAAGCAGTGCGCCACCTTCCCACACTCCGCCAATGAAAGCGCACTTTACTAGGGCCCGCCCTCTTAGATGGTGCATTGCACGTACATGGATTCCTCTGTAATATAAGCGACCAGGCTTCTGTATTTGAAGGAAAAAAAAAACACTTCTGCTGTTTAAAAAAAGAAAGAAAAGATTTTAACAGTACTAATTGTTTTCTCCGTCATCACTGTTGACACATGCTGCTCTTTAATAATACATTGGTAGAAGGGGAGGATTATGTTTTGCACAGTAGGAGAGCTTGATATAGGGCTTTTTTAACATGACTCTGTTATGGCAGGTTCTGGTAAGCTAAGTCCTACAATCTACTTTATTGAGAGGAGGTACCAATACACTAACTACAATGGTGGGGGTACCCTAACTGGAAAAAAATGTATATTGTTTCATTGTTTGCCAATATATTTATAGGGTCAGGTGAAGGAAGTAATTGTTAGTAATATGTTGTATGATGACTAGACAAGTGCCACACCCCAAAGGTTGCTGACCTTATTTTGTTTTGTTTTTTGTGTGTATGCTGTATTAATGAAGTAGAGGATGCAAGTTGTACATGAAGGAATGTTGCCTGCACTGGGGAACTAGAGAACATTTTGTATGAGATCCTGCATTTTTGTAGGAAACTGTTGAATATATATAAAAAAAGAAAGTGCAGGTATGTGTGTTTCTGTGCCAGGTTGCTTAAACCACCAAAACAGATGCAGGGATAAGAGAACACATCTGACACACCCTGTGTAATACCTTGACAATTACTGTCACATTGCTGTCAATGAAGGATATTGTGCATATAGAATGGAAGCTTTTTTGACTTTTTTAAGGACTCAACAGAACAAGCTGTATGGTGGCACTTGGAAATATCTTGTAACCTGAGCTGAAGTTTGAGCTTGCACAATCAGACTATTGTTGTCTCCTGTGAAAAGATTTTTACCTTTGCTAACACTTTCTGAAGTGTTAGAGTATTTCTTTGTCTACAAGGTAGATTATTATAAACGTTTGATAATCAAATTATTTATACAAAAAGACTTAAAACAAAACTATAAATGTATTCATATTTAGCTTTTTATGTACTTTAATAAGACATCTTAAGTATTTCATGTCTGTACATTTGTAGTGGTTCTCTGTGGTATACTGTTTAAAATGTTGGTTTCTTTGTTACATGTCCAAAATACTGTCCTCTGTTTTATAAGGTACATACGCTCATCATATTGTCTAAAAGAATTACCCAATAAAAGTTACTTTGCCTGTATGTTCGTAAGCCTTTTAATCTTGTATTTTATAGTTTGTTGTTTCCTAGTATAATGGGACATTTTTAATGTAAAAACCAGTGTTGATATTTGTTTTTGGAACTGAAGTTATTCATTTCTTAAACTATGAATTGTTTTACTGTTTTAATTCATTCTTGTCTACTTTACCTCTGAAAAACAGAAAATATTTGTAAACCGATATAGTTGACTTTGTTGCTGTTCTCAGTGTAGCGACAGGTAAACCAAATGAGCATTCCAGTACATAGCTGTTTGAATGATAAAATGTTTGCCTCTAGAGCTGTACCAATGTATTGTGTCTCACTTGCTGATGAATCTTATCAAAGTGCCATTGTAGAATGAAATATTTTTTGTCTATATTTTTTGTTGTGTAAAATTTTACCATTTTGTCAACATAGGATCAAATCATTGTGTAAAGTATTACTGCTTCTGTTTTTGCATATGATGTTCGTATTGGTTGTCACATGTACTTCTTGGTGCTCAGAAAAATAATAGTTGGTCTTGGGCCTTTTTCTTCCTTTCTGCTTAGCAATTTGTCAGGCAGTGTATCTCTGTATCACAGCATGAAGCTATGAAAACCCCATTTTAATGACTTCATTTCCTTAATTCAACTGTAACCACATACACAAATTTCAATAAAAGTGGAAAATTTAATGTTTTCATTCTGATTTTTTGCAGTATATACTTAAAGTAAACAAACGTTTTGTTTTCAATTGGGTTATTATCATTTTTTATTTAGTTTAGTGTGTCCCATTTTTTCCATCATATCTATTCTGTGGCTTTGGGAAGTATAAGCTTTTGCTTTGACTAGCTTTTTGATGTTTCCTTTAATTGTTGAAATATTCCGTGCATATGTATGAGAAGTATAGCACAACTTCAATTCTTTGTTTTTTTATCAAGTGATATTAAGGTAATAGTGAATCTAAAGGGTATGTTTTACACATGAGAATGTCTGCAAAAAAACAGTACCCGCACAAATACATTTTCATCCTTATGATTTTTCTTAAACTAACACGAGCAGGCAGGAGCAAAGAAGGTGTTACAATGGCAGCCACTCACTATATCATTGAGTACAGGACTGTTATTTTTAGGACCACTTCCTCTTTCACAGCCAGTAAGCAGATTACTTCAAAATAATGGTATAAAATGATCTCATTGCTTTTCAATGACCAAACCACAGGTTTGGAGCTATTGTTGCACATATTTTTTCATTGGCAAGGCACAGTAAACACACATAGTTTTCTTGGGATAGGGCTAAACCTTTAGTCTCTCAAATCCTCCAGTGTCTCCTCTTTTGTAACCTGAGAGCTGGAAGTAGGCCTAGGTTGTGAGTTTTCTCCTTATACATGCTACTGACAGGAAGGGTGCTGGATTGGGTCTCATCTTTTTGCTTCAGCATAATGACCTTAGTTCAGTTTCTTGAAAGTTTTTATGATCAATAATGGCAATTCCCACTGGAAAGCCAGATGCCCTTTGCTGTTTTTCTTTTTTTAGGGATATGTGAGTGCATCACCCACATTGTGCAGGGCTAAGACTGTCATGTGACGGAGATGAAGTCGTCGGTCTGATTATCCCATCTGAGATTACTGCGTGCTGTCTCTTCGATCTGATATCTGAGCTTTTCAACTGCCCGGCCTCAGCCAATAACCAGAGCCACAGTGGATTGTTTCCGGCCCTGAAAAACTGCTGACTTACTGTTATTTTCAGTCTAGAAAGCAAAAAAAAAAAAAAAAAAAGCATTATGAATGGAGGCCAAGCTAAAATGAGAAGCACATGGATGCCACACTTTTTTCTGTAAATGGAATTGTTTGATGGAAAGGCAGTCAAGCTCTACAGTACACAGGGAAATGGATTTTCTCCCCTGTAGATGTATGACAGAAAAGAAAAAAAAGAAAAAAAATACAGCATCCTCAAATTCTCCCCATATTTCACAAACTCCCGGCCTGTCCGCTAACAGTGTTACAACAGTGTTTGTGCGTCCTGCAGAAACCTAATGGATTTTAAATTGCTCGCAGATTCCACTCCTTATTGTGGGCTGGACAGAACGGCTTGATTATTAAAGAGAGGGATTTGCAGAGCCAGGGCTGATGTCAGAGTGGCTGGGCTTCATGGACTGCGCAGTGAGAAAGCTCAGAGTCTGGCACGCAGCACTGCCCTTTGACTCCCTCCAAATGGGCGCTGTAGAGCACTGACTCACCTCCTATGACTTCCCATGTCTCTCCTGCCCTGCGCAGGAGATGAAGCAAAGCAAAGATGAAGCAAAGTTCTAAAAAAAGAAATGTTGCCTGTGTTAGTATATTTTGCTTTATGTACTAACACAGGCATCTTTTTTTTTTTTACTGTGCTGTACTGAAGGGACTTAAATACATTAAGCTATAGTCATTTTCAACTAAACGTGAGAAAAAAATAACTTTCTCTGGATATGTTGTAAATAACAGAAATTTTCTGATTGATAAAATACATTTTTGAAAGTTAAAGGGAACTGTGCTGTCCCCTGAAAAGCAATAACTGATTATTGCACATGCCCAGCTAAAACTTATAAATCATTTCAATGTTTAACTTTGGAAATAAATCTGACGGGAAGTTATTTAGTTTGTGTAGCACACACATACCAAGTCAATGGTGAGGCAGATTTACAAGTTCTTAGAAATTATCACAAAAAAAGTGTCATTATGTCATAGAGGCACCTAAGCAGCTTTCTTGCGCCATAGTTCCCACAATGCTGGGGATGTGTCAGAGAAGGCCTAGGGTCATCTCTGAATAAGGCCCAGAGCCTTCTCTCTAGCTCACCTCTCACAGCAAAATGTTGAAAATATTTGATGAAAAAATTCTATTAATTAGACCACTTGATTTAGCAAGTACACCACTGTGCATTTTGTTGTGCGAGACTTAATGTACCTGTCTTCTAATTAAATATATGACCCATTGTTTTATATCATGATCATAAATTACGTATCAGTTCTTGAATCAAATGCTAGCCTGAAATTGGCATAGATGTGTTAAACCTAAAACATACATTACATTATAATTGTAATGCATTTTAAAAATCACAGAAAGGATGTTTTCCACATTTGTTTATAAATTAGAAGTCCATCATTTAAACTGTACCATTCTTATGGTACTTCTTTTTTTCTTGCTTGTTTTCTCCTTTCTTGTTTCCATAAGCAACCACCAGATTCAAAGAGGAAACAAAAACCATTCAGCACATATCCGCTGATAACGTTTGAATAATTGTGTTACAGGCCCCCCTGGTGGAAATGTTTTGAATCGACACACGGGTATTTTTACACCGGTATATCCATTTTGGACACGTCTGCTTCATAACGAACCGTTTAAGATCCAAGTCGGGTCAACAAAAAAATGGAGCCTAACTTAGCTGTAAGTTCGGTACTTGAAGTTACATTCGCTATTGTAGGTAGCTAGCCCTACTGTATACGTAACCGCCCCACCAAGGCGTAACTTGGCGGGATGGAATACCAGCCATTCCAATCAGTGACTAGTATCATAGCTATTTTATCTAGCTAGTTGGGATGGCAGGTATGCCATCCCTGGCTTGGTGGGGCGGCATGCCCCATACCTATACATAGCTAGCGCTGGCTAGCTACCAAGTTAATTTGGGATAAATACGCTCCATTTACGCATTCCATTAGCTGATCTAACTGGCTGACGTATATATTAACTTGTCTGGTCTAAATTAGTCTATATTCTGTAACGTTACTGTGAATTGACCTAATTGGCTTTGATGCCCAAGAGATCCGTCGGAATTACGCACTACTGCAGATGTACACACGTCAAGTCGTGGCCAACTTTAAATTAGACCTAGCTACTTATATTTCTGACCATACGAATATCATAATCTCTGTGATTGTATTATAGACCGTATGGGTGGTAGCCAATGAAGCATATTTTCGTGTTTACAGTAGACTTTGAATGATTGGGCTCAGCGAAGAAACAAATGGCGTTGCTAAGAGATTTGAAACGAAGCCGTGATTGGTCTATTGCATTTAGCTAAACCAATAACATCGACTGTTGTAAGAATGTGAATAAGAACATATGGCGTCTAGAAACTGAAATATTTGTAAACTCAGCCTGAAGTAGCAGCAAGCTAGCTTGTTCGTTTCGTTAGTTATTTATATATCTTAGACAACTGTCCATTCATTATTTTGGACTGTGGAAGTAAAGGCAATGTCACATTTAACCGAAAGTTGGTATTGCTGGTAAACGTTAACTAACGCTAACCGATATTATTACAAAACCATTCCACCCAAGAAGATTTCATTTTTGCAAGGATGATGTCTAAACTCAGCTTCAGAAGAAATGAGAAAGTGCCATTTGTGAGTTTTCACTAAACGCACAGACGTCAGCTACAATTTAACGTTAGCCAGCTTTTTCACAAATTAACCACTTAGACTAGCTTACCTTAACTACCTTGCTTATAGAAACTATCTACGGTGCGTGTTGTAGCAACAGCACTAGGAAATGATAGATGGCTAACATTAGCCCCTAGATAGCAAGGTAAATAAATTAGTCAAGTAGTTCATGTAGTATAAATTGCAACCCACGGCTAACTGTAGCGTGTTAGTTAACATTTGATAACATAGAACCATGGGTTTTTATTTTAAATATAGTTCTTCGCGAAATATTTGTTTTGCATGGCAAGCTACATTAGATATGTTAAACTAACTTTGCTAATTTAGCTAGTGATAGATAGCTAATGTCTTTGGTTGTGCCCAATATACGAAGCTTGAGATTAACCTATAACTACCTGTTGCATGTGTAGCCTATTAGACTGCTACATTCATATTTTATTTCGTTCAATTTTGTGGGGGGTTTCACGACATGACTGAAATTTTCATTTTAACCTCATTAGCAGAACTGCGGCATGTTTCCATTCATAACTTTTCACTGATGAGGTTCTATGTGGTTTATTTAGAAGCACATAGCTCATGGCTTGATCCCCGCCGCCACCATTGCCCCCAGACCAGCAGTTCCCCGCACCCCTCCCCCTCGCAGTCCATACCCCTCTCCAGAACGACCCAGGTATCCGGTGTTCTCGCCCTCTTTAACTGTTGGTCGTATCATGTTTTCTCTTCCTTTCACAAGTGGCACTTTTTCATGCTGTTGTCATGATACCTGAAAATTCACCTAAGTTAAAAAAGAAAAGTTAAAAAGTAGGGCAGAAACTCTAATCCCCCTCCCCCTAACAGACATGGGTAGAACAATTTTGCTTTAATATAGATACATTTTGTTGAAGTAAAAGAAGTAAATCACCAGTCACCATTTATCATTTACCAAACACAAGCATGACATTATTTTTTTATTTATTTGTAGCTCATGTAATTAAACTGATCCCTCATTGTATTCTTTCAAAATAACTATTATAGATCTGCGCTGGCTGCTGCCATTTTGTCCTCGTCATTAACTGGCCGCACAGTGGCCATCCCTCCGCCGCGACAGAGGTCTTACTCCGAGAGTGAATGCTCTCATTCTGAAAACTGGACTGCTCTGGAGCCCTATGCCAGTACTGCCGAGTTCACAAGGTGAGTATGTGCCAGTGGTGTACACTGGAACAATGATGCTATAACGGAATGAATAACGGCCTTTTATAATTATAGTATAATAATGACCTTACATCAAACCAATTAAATTTCGGAACATTTGCATGCCTTCTGTCAGGAGTCGGTGGTCTCAGTCTGAGGTTGTCAGGCCACGCTTGCCTTCCCCCGAACAAATTGCTGGATTGTATGATGATGAAGATGATGATGAAGAAGAGGAAGAGGTAGAAAGAAATGTGCTCTCGGATCCCGATGAAGGCCACATCTATCAGTCTTTGGAAAGGCAGGGGAGGAGTCCAGTCAACAACAAGATCTACGCAGTGCCAAATAAACTGGTACAGTATTCACTGTGCAACCTTTTGTTCAGGGTAATCACATGAGAACAGAACACAAATAATGTTTTTTCTTTCACATTTTAAAAATGTATTTTAAAGTTTCACTTAGCCCTCCAGACAGGCTGATCTGTCTGCTGATAGTTCAGAACTTTGGCTCTCCCAAGCTGCAAGATGTCACCAACTGGTGGTGCTATACATACACATTCAGCATTTGTCCAAGAAACTGCAAACATTTGAAATGCTGCTGATTGTACGTAAAGTGAGGGGTGGGGGGGTTAAGTAAATTAGAATTATGCTGCTTTTTCCAATTCATGATACCCTCTAGTTCAGTCTTGTGTGTATAGCTGATACAGATGATGAGCAGCTGCATATTGTATGGTCGCTTGAGAATCCAATATCTCCCATGGTGTTTCTGTAGAGGTGCCAATGGTATTTAATTAGCTTCATTGCTCCCGTAATTTTCCGTATTCTATCATAATGGAGGAGCAGGTGCCTGGTAAATGCAGATTTGCTGCAGTAGACAGAAGAATAACTTAATATGCAAATGAAAAATTGCAGAACAGTGGGAATGGTGTTGTTTTTGTGGGCTAGTCTCAACATGGTAATTTAGAAAGATGGTGCTTTGCAAAATGAAAAATGATCAAAATAAACTATACACGACATTATATGGAAAGTTTGTTTCATAAAAGGAGAATTGTATCGTCGTGGCTGCTTGAGATCAAGTATATTGTATTTGCGGCATAAATGTCATTGATTGAATCCTTGTTGTATCTCAGCTAGAATTTTGTTCCATACCCATGCTGGACTAAAATCTCCCCTCTTCATTCCTGGAGAGTCAGGATATTGAATGACCTTTTCCATAGGGGCTAAGAGCTGAATCTTTAATTCTGCTGCTCCACTCTGCCAAATCAGGACATTGCTTTTGACTGAAGAGGCCTTTTCAAGGGAGAAACCCAGTAGTACATGATTTAGAATAGGAGGGCTTTGCCAGAGTGTGAAGTATGACACGATTTCTGTGATAGAGAGTCAGCATCTGGTTGTGGTTTATTGGTTTCTGCTTTGTTGACCCATTTCATATTGTAATTATTACTCTGACTGGTGTCTATGCATTTGGTCATAATTCAGTGGTGTCATGTCCAAGGTAATAGTACTGAAAAAACTAAAAGGAACAGAATTACATTCTTATTGTGTTGACTGCCCTTTGGTGGTACTGTAGCAAGGAAGTAAGTAATGAAGAGTACATCAGTTGAGAGAGTTTTAAGGGATGTTTTTGCTAGGAAGTTCCCCAGCTATGCATGTTTGGGACACAGAGCATACAGAAAATAATGAAGTCCTCTGGCCACTTATTACAAGGTTAGAACACAGCTACTGAAATAAACACTCCATTTTGGAACGCTCATTGCAACCACAAGCCACCTCTCCTGCTCTTTGGAGAAATTAATGTTGCTGTTGTGTCACCTCTGAAAATGAAACGCTGTACATACATATATTTGTAAAACAGAATAGCAGGAACATGATCACTTTATTCGTGGAGGTTTTTTGCTTTCTTCAAAAAAATTATAATTGTGTTTGATTGTTTGCAAATTGTATCAGACCAGGTCCCTAAGATGATGTGTTTTTCTTTCATTTTACTTGGAGAAAAAAGCTATGTGGAATAAAAAGAAGGCTGAGGTTTCTTTTGGTTGTTGAAATTTTATACATAATTGATATAGTTTAATTAAATAGTTAGTATGCAGGACATTTTGTACTTTTCTGTAGCTGAAAAATGCACACATATCTTAAGTATATCATATTGATGGAGGGCCCAAAATAAGAACTATGTGGGTTTTCAGTGCTGTGCGGGAAGAAAGCATCAATATTGATAACCTTTAGTTGGAATGGAATTTCTGAGACAAAGGTGAGCGATGAATGTTGAACTATATTTTCAGTTCGGATTCCCAATAATTGATTTTTTCCACTGTAAGTGACACACGCTGGATTGGTAAAAGGTATCATGCTCTCTGGAATAAGCAGTGTTGTCCCAGCATTAAAAGATTTGACACGAATGATATACAAAATACTGCTGAAATCTTTTATTTATTTTTTTTATTATTTCACTAGAAATGCAGCAGGCGTTACAATAGTACATATCACATCTGTGTACCATATGGTGCGTGTAAAAACACCATCTGGTCTTTTCTGAGAGTTGACTGTTGCACTTCAGGGTGCAAGTACATTTTGGGAAGATTATAATTGATACAGAGTATTCCGGTATCAAGTACACTTGTTTCTCGCAGTAATGGTCAGCAATAGTGTTGCATCTAGTAGTGTTTCATGTATGTTTTCTGTGCTAGTATTCTGCGGTAATGAACATTACCTGGCATGTCTTTTCGAGTTGAATGAATGTTGCACTCTCGAGAGCTAAGATTAGTGATGGCCTGAAACAAGTGGATTGTAAAACATTTATTTGAAATGGAAAGATCTGGGATCTGTTCATCCAGGTTTCATGTAAGGCTGTATAGCTGGCTGGAGAATAATTGGCCTTCTGTGCGTTTTTTCTCTGGGGATTTTGCCTTGCAGCTTCCCTTGATGTAAAATGTCGATGTCTGCTTTTTATCTGTTCAGTTCTCATGCTGTTTTTAAGTGCTGTAGGACATTTTTCTCCACTCAATCTGTAGATTACTGAAGGAAGCCTACATAAACTCTATAAAGACATTTGACCACGGGAGTGGTAGTGTTTGCACTAGAGACGACATACATTTAAAAAAAAAAAATCATTATGCCAATTAATTAAAGAGCGCACAGTATAGGCCTACTGCTAAGGAAAAAGACGGGTGAAATTAAGAAACTACGGTTAATGTCGATCCTTGCACAACTGTGCGTACGCACCATGTACCGCCACACATGACCCCCTCCAAACACTGAATGTTTGGCTCTTAAGATGACTTGTTTTTGCAGTACTGTTGCTACAGCAAGCATCTCACTACTGCTACCACTTTAGTCCATTATCTCTATATTAACCTCTAGATATTTGCCAGATCAGTTGCAACCAACAAGGAAGTAGCTAACCGTAAGAACAGTTGCTATGGTAACCGTAAGTAACGTCTTATAGCTTTGATGTGACCTGGACAGTTTTAGAATGTTGCAAGTTTGAGTTTTGCAATTGCAAAGAGCCGCCAGCTGCATCTCGTCGCGTCGCAAGTTTTTGGTCTGAAGCAACTAGCCTTTAAACTGTACTGTAACACAGTCTTCAGAGAAAAAGAATACTTAATTTAAAACGACGTTTTCAGCCGTCCACCGCGGTCCGGTGAACACCATAACGAGGCGAGACATCCAAGCTGTCTATAGTAGACAACAACAATCTCTTGAATGGATTTATTATGATATAAAGTCGTGGACAAAATAACAATCGGAGAGCTACAGATTATTCTCTTGAAAAACTATAATTATGTGCTACAGTAAAGTGAATGGTGATTAGTGGGCGTTGCTTACAGAAATAAACAAGTAAATACAAAAAATCTTTTTGGGTGCGGGCATGTAGCCTAATGTGAATGTTCGGTAAACAGTGTATGTCATGTCTGTAATGAGAACATTCAGCTATTGGTGCTCATGCAGTTTGGATACTATCCCATGTACACTTTAGTGTGGGAGAATTGTGAATGGCTTGAAATCTCCTAACATGAAACAAGGATAAAATGCTAATGATTTAACCTTTTTAAAATCTCAGTAAAAGATCTGGGTAATTAGAGTTGTGAATGAAAGTTACTTCCAGTTTACATTTGAAGGTGTGTGGCCATTATTCTGAATTGTTACTGTACATGGAGTGTCGGGTGGTGATGGGTGTCGGTAGATGAAGTGTCAGTTGGTGAAATGATGTGGCAGCTTGTTTTGAGTCTCTTCATTACTGGCAAAGTGACACAGCGTGACATTCCTCATAATTAAAACAGGGCCCCACTGCCTGAGCTTTTAAGGCCACTGGGAAGCAATGAATTAAAGATCATCTTTAAAAAGGCATGACTTCGTAAGAGCGACACATTTGTGAGCAGTGTAAGGAGAGGGAGGAGAAAAGATGGGGAAGAGGATGGTCTGAAGCACGATAAGCCTTCCTTATTTCAAAGCAGGGGTTATACATGGATGTGAAACTAACTTTAAAACTATAGTGTTGTACAGTTAGTCACTCCCTGTAATTTCAAACCAGTGCAGGAGAGCTCCACACTGGTGCAGTAGTTTAAGGTCCCTTTGTAATTGCCATAGAATAGTCTCAATGTCCAGATTCTGTCCTATTTAGCTGAGACAGGTGCTATGGGAAATATGTAAAGGTTTTAAGATGCAGGTGATCGTAATTTATTATGTTCGTAAGTTTACCTGTGTGTTTAATGAGTTTCCTCACTGGTTGGTCCTTGTGGTCCTTCTCTTTGTCTTGCAGGGTGGAGGTCAGTGTGAGTTCAGTGACGGGACGGATGAGTCTGCTTACGGTGTAGTGCCCACGCAGCTCGCAGAAGGTCTGTGCCCTGTCCCATGAACCAGTCTTTAATTTACGGTCTTGCCATTTAGGACACACGCCACAAGAATCAGGGTTTTTACTGTTAATGGAGTTTACAAAAGCACTGTGTGTCTGTTATCCAACCCATTGGCATTTCTGAAACACGTATCTGCCGGGAAATATATATTACTGAGAAAGTTACAGGAATAGTTTAGTAAGGTATTTATTACTGTGTGAAATTGTAGCTGGCTATACTCTAACATGCCAATTTTCGTTGTTTCAGAGGACTCTGCTCGACGTGAAAGGGTAAGTGGATTAGTGCTGTCCAATGACGGATGTCAGCAGCGAAGAAATACGTTGATATTTAAGGTTAATTTGGAAGGTCAGAACCAAATGTCCTTCATTCTCTCACTGGCTCTGTTTTGTCTTACCTTCAGTATGGACATCGGAGTGGCGAGAATCTGTTAGTATGGGGTGACTGTCCTCGTAACTGTGATGAATTCATGTTTGTTCTCTGCTCGTCCCCTTGAGCGGTTTAAGGAGAGCGGCCAAAAGGACTGTCGGGGAAGCGAGGATTAATTAAAAATGTGTTTATTTTCTGAATCCAGCGGTTCCAATGCCCTTGATAAAATGTTCAGCACTCTGAATAATGAACACAAGCGATATTGTGTACTAGAACCCCTTATTTAACCCACATATAAAATATATTTTGTGTGATTTAATATAATAATTATTATTGAAAATGACAATTATCAATTAAATCACCAAATTCGTTGATGGGTAAGTCTACAGTAACCTGATGGAATCAACCAAGAAGGGGGGTGGGGGTTGGGGGGTTTGTGTTCTGGCCTATCTAAAAGCTGACAGTGTACTTCTTAAAGTGACCTTATGTTGAAGAACGCAGGGCTAAGCACCTGGATATTATAATCAAAAGATTCATGAATTTTATCTCTTTCCAATGAAACCAAGCATGCATATGTTAGGAGATAATCCAGTTCAGCTGATGAATGCTTACAAAAAGCATTGGCGTTTACCTCTGCTTCTAACAAACAGAGCTGATATTTTCAATCATATTTCATAAAGATTCTCAATCACTGAATCCAATGAAATGTCACAGATTGCATTCAAACTTAAAGTCAAAAGGAACATGATCTTTGTGCGTTTTGTGGCCACGCTGGGCCCCATAAATAGCCGTGTCTTCTGGCGTCTCTTCCGAGACAAACTCCACAGCAGGTGGGGCTCATAGATCGCTTGCCTAGATGAGGGTATCAGCGTGACTTTTAATGGCCCCAAAGATGTTTCCTTGCATTCTTAGAAACAATATAATTTTGCATCCAATTCACTTTCTCTCTCTAAGGCCTTAATCTTAAGCGTCAGTTATCTGACGAGGCCGAGAGATAATTTTCAAATGCACTTGGAGCCTGTGTTGTCCCCCTGTCGTGTCTGTTGGGCTGTTAGTAGCGAAGTCATTTTTGCCAAGAGGCTGATTGATGTTGAAATAAGAGCCGCTGATGCCAGCTCTCTGGTGCCTGCCGAACCGTCTGTCAGGCCTCTGCCCAGCCTGTGAATCTGACCACGAATGGAAGGTTTCAGTTCGCATGACTTTCACCCAGAAATACATGAGAATCTTGGAAGACAAAAAAATATTTGGTGAGAAGGCATCCATTTCTCTACTCTTTATGATGTTCGGTGGTTATTAAGCTTGCTGACATCTATCAACAAAAACATCTGATTTGATGCCTCAGTGTCAGTAAAGTAAAAAAGAAAAAAAGAACTTGATTACCTGTTTACAATTTAGTGCTTTTTTTAACATCAATAAATAATTGCTGCATTGTATAATTTTCATAAACCCTTCTACTTTTTTCTTCTTCAGTAGAATGCAAATATGTCAATATATCAGGAGTGTTTGGATTCCGATATCATGCTTATCCATGCGAGCACTTGCCACTTTGCTATGCTGAAAGTTGTTTTTCATTAGAAAGGCATCATTGCCCCTTGCTTCTGTGAAAGCTTTTTAGCAATAGCCAGGCGTGTGACGCTTTAGTGAAGTGTTGCTTCTTGTTAGCTTAGTTTTGGCTGCTCTCCCTGCTCCTGGTGGCAAATGTTAGCTCCATTACAGAAACTGCTTTGCATTCAACTGTGGCCTAGCGCTCTCTTGACTGCTCAGTGAACTGGTGAATTTTTTCCCTCTCTCACTAGGCTAAAGTGGCTACATCTTCATTGTAACACCACATCCAGCCAAACTTTAGCACAAGCAGAACATTCTCTTTTAATCATTTTTAATTGCAGGCCTCATGTAGTTTTTTTAGTACAATTTACATTGTAAGACTAAAGCACTTCCTATTATTGCATGGAATATTTGAATTACTTGTGCAGTATTTAAAAATTGATAATGTATTGTATGATTTTATTTGATTATGCTGTGAAAGATGTTGTAAAAGACAAAGAAAACTGTATTTATGGTGCTTAAAGGGATAGTTTTTCACAGAAATTATTCATTTATTTTTTTAAATATTTGGCACCAGGCACAGCCGTGCATGTGTCCAATTCTCACCATCCTGAATATCCAGTTATCGGGATCTGCAACCGCAGTGATGAGAATGGATACCTAACCGACCGAATCCACCCACAATCAACAGTTGTGTGTCACGTTATGGAGCTGTCGGCCACAGTCAGCACTGACACGGTCGGGATTCGATCTGAGGGGATAGAGCTCATCCATGCGCCACAGCATGGTGCCTAAACCAAATAAGCTATCCAGAAGCTCACTCACTGGGGTGTATGTTTTTGATTGGACCAGACAGTTTTGTGTGTGATTCTCTAGGCCAGACTCCAATCCTGATTTTGGGGCGTCTTGGCGCTGGTGGTTCATTCAAGTTATTAATTGGCTAAATAATCAACATGCCTTGTTCTCAAGTCCTTATTTGGAAGCAGATTGAAAGGGAACAAAAAAATCTGCAGACACTGTGGCTCACTGGGACTTGAGTTTGACACCCCTGGTTGATGCGGGCAGCTAATAACAGTCATTAGCTGACCATTAATAGCCTGGTGTGTTTCTTCAGGGCAGTTTGTTGAAACGTTGGCGTGGGGTTAAAATGTATTTACGTGAAACGAGCTCGGAGAGTCACTGCTCCTTTACGTGTGTGTCTCTCCCTCAGGCTCCGTCAGTGAAAGTGGAGAGGCAGCTGACTTCTCAAAGGGCCGTATCATCTCCAGGTAACCACTCTCATTGCCGCTGTCTGCGCGCGAGGGAACAATGCTGTTCGTTTGCGCTGCAATCTGTGCCTTCCCATAGAATCCCCTGCTTTCACAGCCGTACAGGACCTCACAATGTGCTATTGTGAAAGTTGTGTGATTAAGGAGGAATTTGTCCTCCTTATTCCGCCGAGAAAAAGCTCCGATGCTTTGTGGTGCTGACACTGTTTGCTCCTGGTGCTCAGAAGGTGAATGAAATGTGATGGCAGTGAAAGAAATTCCGAGAATAGCATCGTGAATGGAAGCCGTCAACATTAGTTATTTCCAGAGATTGTGTTCAGCATCTCTTTTGTTTTTTTGATTGCGCTCTCTCATCTGTTTGTCACTGTTGAACATGAAAAGGTAAATTCAAGGTGAACTGCAAAAAAAAAAAAATTTTTTTAAAGGCAAGGCGGCAGTGTAGTATAATGGGTGAGGAGTCAGTCTTGTAACCAAAAGGTCACAGGTTCGAATCGTTCGATAGGACACTGCCGTTGTACCCTTGAGCAAGGTACTTAACCTGCGTTGCTTCAGTATATATCCAGCTGTATGATTGGATACAATGTAAATGCTATGTAAAAAGTTGTGCAGTTCGCTCGGGATAAGAGCGTCTGCTAAATGCCTGTAATGTAATGAAAATGTTTTTTTCAGCGTAAAAACAATTCCTACACCTGGAAAATGTTTCCTCTCCTCCGATGCAGATTTTGCGAATGACTTGAGCATGGAGTCCCCCAAAGCAAGCCGCTGCTCGCCGAGGAAGAGAAGCGCGTCCAAGAGGAGCTCAGTGAGAGACGCACAAACAGGTCAGGCGCAGGGCAGGTCTTCTGCGGCGTCGCGCGGTCATGTGATCCGTGTCCGCGCTGTCGTTAGCGGTGGCGTGCAGCGAGCTGGCTCGTTCTCCCGCTCGTTACGGATAGGACGAGCAGGCTGGGGCGTCATGGCGCCGCTCTGTGTGCGTCTTTTAATGGCCGCCACTGGCATTTTACGAATTCCTTCAGATTTCAGAAATATAATAACAGGTTTATTGATTGCTAGAATTAAAGTGGCATAAAATGTGAACACATTGAACAGCATCGTTAAAGTGTTGTTCGGTGGCTAATCTGCATTTATTAATCTGCTAATTATTCTGCATTTATTTATACCCGCATAGAATGTTTTTGTTGTTACTTTGATATCCAAGCTGTACAACGCAAAAAACAAAATGTCACCCTGAGATATCAATGTTGTATTATCCTATAGCAGCTAATACTCTTTGTTGCAAGGCTTATTTTTAATTGAGAGAATGCTGAACCACATTCCATTTGTTGTAATAAAGTATCCTGTATTGGGATCCCATTGGGGATGCCATCCTGCCAAGTTACAGCTTGATGAGGCGGTTCCAGTCGCTGGCTTACCTGCTTCTATATTCATTGAAGTATTATATGCCATTACTTTGGAAGGCTAATATTGTAGCAGTTACTGAGGGACTTTTGGTTATCTTAGGGAGGAAACCAAAAATCTAAATTACTGCCTCAAATTTTGTGTTTGTTCTTAGAACACTTGTATCAATGAAAATATACCGTATGCATTGCTCCTATGAATGGAAACTGGCTTTGAATTCAGGCTAATTGTATATTAGTTTTCATTATATTAATTACAATTAATATACAATACAAATGTAAAATATGATGTAATTTGAGTTCAGTGCTTTGCCTGTGTATATTATTTTTAATTTTCTCTTTTATTTCTGCACGTTTACATGTGATGTGTTCTGTGTTTTTCTTGGTATTGTTGTGCTGCTGCTCTGTCTCGTGCTGCTCTGTGTTCCTGCTGTTCTGTGTCATGCTGCTGCTCTGTCATGTTTGTTCTGTGTTTTGCTTGGTTTTGATGTGCTGCTCTGTGTCGTGTTGCTGCTCTGTGTTGCTGCTCTGTGTCATGTTTCTGCTGCTCTGTGTTGCTGCTGCTTGTCTCGTGCTGCTCTGTCTCATGTTGCTGCTGCTCTGTGTCGTGTTGCTGTTGCTCTGTATCGTGCTGCTCTGTGTCGTGTTATTGCTGCTCTGTGTTGCTGCCGCTGTTCTGTGTCGTTGCTGCTCTGTGTCGTGCTGTGCTGTCCTGTGGGCTTCAGTAGCGGAGGATGAGGCAAGCAGAGAGGTGGTGGAAATGCAGAAGGAGTTGATGCAAGGGTTGAGGGAACAGAACCAGCGTCTGGCCGCAGAGAAGCAGGCGCTGGCGCAGAAATGCGAGCAGCAGGACCTCCTGCTGCAGAGGAGCCAGGAGCGGCTGCAGCAGCTGGAGCAGCACCGCCCGAGGCTGCAGGCCTCCAGGGACCCCAGCCCCTCTGCAGGTGGGAGGGGCCTGGGAAGCGCCGCTCTCACGCCCAGGGAGTGGTGGCTCACAGAAATAACACTGCTAGTGAACATGTGTTGCTCGTGCCAGTATTTTAGCACTATATGTTTAAAATGCTTGGGAGTATTTTTATGATTTTTTGCCATCTGGAGACTTCATATCGCATGATCGCTTTCAGCAATAAATGATTTGTGGAAAACTATGGATCTTTATTCCAGAAATTTATAGCGCTGTTAAAATGTATGTAAATCCAAACGATTAAAGCCCCTCAAGTTTGTATGCATGTACCTATAAAATCTTTAGCAATATAAAAGTGGTTTTAAATTTAAAAAAAAAAAAAACGGTTCTTCTGAAGCACTGACAATTAACCATAAGTCTGTCAACAAAGCCTGTGCATGCTGCCCCCTGTAGGTGAACGGGCTGAACTGCACGCCCTCCGCCAGCAGGCCCAGGAGCTGGTGGATGAGAACGACGGCCTTAAAATGACTGTGCATCGCCTCAACGTGGAGCTGAGCCGATATCAGGCCAAATTCAGACCGCTGTCTAAGGAAGAGGTAAACGTCGGCGCCGCAGTACAGCTGCACACCTCCTGTGGGCGCTGTCCAGCAGAATTCACTCATTCTCCTTCGTTATTTTTCATAATTTCTGTTATTTTTGCTTCTGAACCTATGTTAGGCGGTCTTGTCCACGCACATGTCCACGTTAGGAAAAACAGTGGGGGGTTGTCGGTTCTGTCTTCTGCTGTGTAGCTTTGACGCACTTGTTTTGTTTTCAAATTGAGTTGCAGTACATACTTCTTCCTCAAATAACTGTATTGTAAGTCATTTTTTTCCTAAACATTGGAGGTCTCCCTCATTGAGCATTACTGTCTAATCTGTAGATTGTTGCCTAAATTAAATGTGGCTAACTTAAGCAGTTCGGTTTTTTGGGTGTGTTTGTGCTTTGGCAGTACAGAGAAAGAGCTATTTCTGGATCTGTTACTTCATTCCCATTTCCCCGAGTCCCCTTTCGTTATGGCTTACGGATCTTGGGAGAAAGATAGTAAAGTGCAATTACATCGTAGGACTAAAGTAAATCCTTCTGTAGAGATGAGGAAATTTGAAGTTAATTTGATTCTTGTAATCAGGTATCCAGATAGTACAACAACAACCTGTCTGATTTTCTGTTGTTTTGACTGACTGATGCTGTAAAAATATTACAGATTAATCTATAATCATATTCAGCTCTGGCTTTTATCTTGCCTGGGGTGTTTTAATGCATTATAGATGATAGTTTGCCTCATATTATGATTTCAAAGTGACATTAACTTCAGAAAAGGGTATGATTAGATTTCCTGCTTTTGAAAAAATTGACACATGCAGACTTTCTTCTCTCCAAAAGAAGTTAAATTCTCCTCGTTTAAGTAGCAATGACATTAATGGTTAGAATTATCCAAATGTGATATTGTTGAAACAAAATAATTTTATGAACCATTACTTTGGGTAATGCTGATTAGAATGCAATGCATGATCAGTTATGAGCTGTGGATAAGTTAAACTGAGTGTCTGGCCACAATAACAACTCAAATATTTTCAGTCTTATGACCTTTGAAGACCACAATGCCCTTTCCTGGCCCTCTGGTCTCTAGACATAGCCAGCAGTTTATACAGTAATGAAAAGTGATCCATTTTCAGAAAAAGCTGAATAATAAAACACACTTAAAAACTGTAACATAGCGTGAATAGTTATAACGTAGTGGTGCATGGCGGGGGGGGGGAAATGCTTTTGAGACAGTTTTTGACACTGGGGAAGAATCGTTTTGCTCGGGTTCCAGTCAGTTAACTCCATCCCCAAACGGTGATTAAGTTCCCAACACATCAGTTTCCACGGCGATGGCCACCGTTCGGGTCCCTGAGACTGCCTGGGAACCTGAGTAATCAGCCATCATGGCCACATTAGTGAACTACAGGAGTGGGGAACCCCACGAGCCATTAGCCTAAGTTATGCTTGAGAGGCCTACATAAGTGTTTGAACTGGACCGCTGTGAATTTACATCAGGTAATAGTTTCTTTCTGCTGGCCACTGAGCACGTCCAGCTAATTGACTTGAGTATTGACCGCGACAGATTTGAGCAATTTTAACGCGTTCACACGAGGCATCTGTGGGCTTCCTCTGCCTTCTGGCGGAAGTGATCGAGTTTTTGAAAAAGCTTGATTGAGATTGCTCAGTATATCTTCTCCCCCGTTTCTGGTGAATATTTATAATCAAGGTTCCCTGCATATGCATATTTGATTAACATGAAACAAATAGGCGAAATGAGTGCAATTCATAATTCTTTGCTGTGCGCCCTTGCAGTATAATTGACTAAAACCTTGGAATGGGGGGGGGGAGGAATAGAGAAGTTTGTAAATGTGGTCCAGAAGCGCTGATCATGCCCCCTGTGGAATGGCTGAATGGCAGTCGGCGCCGTGCACATTAATGGACTGCGGAAAGTCCATTAAGAGAAGCGGCGGCACCGCCAGGCCCCGGACCCCGCTGCCCCTGGCCTTCGCGATGGCCGCGTAATCAGAAGGATCCGCGCGGACGTCACGTCGCGCTGTTCCAGAGACAAAATACGTTTCGTGAATTAAAAAAAAAAAATCGGGTGGAAATGAGGAAATGGTTCATTTCAGAGGTCTGCTTTTATTAATGTGAGTAATAGCATTCTGCAGCGGGTTCTGTTTGTGTGCTGCCAGACCCACGGTGGATAGTGCATGAGCAATGTGAAGATGAGAGCTGACCTTTTAAACTTGTGGCTATTTTCATACCTGTGCACGATTACTTGTCACGATGATCAAGATAACATATCATCACCGGATTCCATTTTGCTTAATTGTGTCTTAACATTGTGCGCTCCACTGTAAATAATTTCACGAGAGAGCAATTTGTTATAAGATAAAACTGGTCTCATATCTCTTTGTAATTGTAACCCAGATTCCTTTGAATAATTGAACCATTTATTATGAAGTGCGCTGAGGTACTGTAATTCCATCACACGCAATCAGGTTAATGGGTGATGACTGTAGGTCATATCTTTCACTTGTCGTGCTCTCTGATAGGTGCATTGTAGGGTATCTTCTGATGCAGTTTCTCTCTGCCTGATGTTTATGACACAACAGCTGATCCGTTTTCTCTTCTAATGTATATGCCTTCATATCGACAATGTTGAACTTATTCTTCATGTGAAGTGCTTCCCTCCGTGGAGCTATCCATCTCTGGTGAATTCTGCAAGGCTAATTGACCTCCACAGCCTGCTGTATTTGCACTATGGTGAAGATTTCCCATGTAGAGCATCAGTCACCCACGCTAATCTGCTGTGGCAGGCAGTCCCACAATGCAACACCTTTGGGATTTTAGTCCCGTTCAGAGAGGAGCCATTTTCCCTCTTTATTTGACACTTCCTCCCTGTTTTATCCCTTCAGAGATGCAAGTGTGTGCAATGTTATGACTTAAATTTCACATAAACATTTTATCAACGTTTATGCTTAAAATGGGCTTTTCCTGAGCACAGTATACCAGTTTATCTCTGAATTGGGTGGACTGTATGTGGCGCAGTATTGAAATGACAAATAAAACCAATTGAATCTATTTGAAGTGAGGATATGAATCAGTTTGAAACTGCCGTTCTAACAAAATGAATGCTGCCTTATTGTAATATAACCCAAAATAATATCATGGCAGCGTAATGTTATTGTGAAGTGTTTTGGAAATAATGTCACGGCGCTGTGCAGCTCTGAATGGAAAGACAGGAGGGAGACGGCACAGATTGAAGTGTTTTGTGTTTCTAATATTCTGGCATCTCACGACGCATTATAAAATTCCATTAATGGCCGCTCTGCACTGTCAGAGTGTCTGAAGTGAGAAGGACATCGCTCAGGGCTAAAGTTACTCTGTGGTGACATTGCTTCACCCTGTTAGGACACCAACTGTACATTCTCATAAAGTGTGTGTGTGCGTGCGTGCGTGCGTGCGTGTGTGTGCGTGCATGCGTTTGTGCGTGCGTGTGTACAATGCACTAAAATATAATATAGGAGCAGACTTTACAAACAATTCACAACCAGTCCAGTGTGATGCATTGCATTGTGAGTTTGTTATCTGTTACTCCAGTGATGAGTAGAACGGAATGCCAAGTTGTAAGAAAAGAACAAATATTCCATCCCTCTCCTGAATTCCCTGTTGTCACTTCTGAGCTGAGGCGCATCGTGATCAATAAGAGCTCTTAGTTATAATCATGGGGCCTCTGAATGCGACCTCTTTGAAGGGCTGTCATCGCAGGTCTCTGCGTCTCTGTCCCTCTCTCCCCTGCTGGTGTGCATGGGGGATGGGGGGGAAGAAGCTGTGGAGTGTCTCTTCCTTCATGTCAGCTCCTGTGAGAATGATCATTAATGAGCCACTGATAAGCGTTTGAAAGCCTGTCGTCATCTGTGTGTCTTTTTTTTTTTTTTTGTCATTCATTCCAGAGCACACGGATCAGCGCCTTGCCACCGAAAGGACCCGCGCCTCCCTGGCTGGTAGGATTGTTGTACACACTCATCATCCTCACTGTCATGCGGATAAATTCAGTTTCCGTATGTGCAGAGATTGTTCTGCTTGTTCAGGAGAGATAGCTCTGGGTTTGAGTTTGTGCTGAGTGGGAATGCAGTGCCGCTTGTATCGGGAGAAATACAGAGCAGAATCACACCTGATTGTGATATGACTGAAGGGAGGAAGCGGAGCTGTCAGTGCAGAGCCTGATACCAGGATGATTCATTCAGATCCCCTCAGTGAGCCTGTACCTAAAGCTCCGTATGAAGCGCAACATAATGCCCCAAGACCCAGACGCACACGTACACACACTCACACACACTCACACACACACACACACACACACACTCACACACACGCACGCACGTACACACTCACGCACACACACACAGACACACGCACCCGGACGCACACGCACACACACACTCACGCAGACACACTCACACACACGCACGCACGTACACACTCACGCACACACACACAGACACATGCACCCGGACGCACACACACACACGCACACACACACACACACTCACGCACACACACACAGACACACGCACCAGGACGCACACGTGCACACACACTCACACGCGCACACACACCCAAAAGTGCTTGTGATTCCATCTATTTTTGAGGATGTGGGAGCTGTCCAAACTGTCATATTAGCAAAGTGGAGAGATGAAACATCTGTTTGTACAATGGATTGTAACGGTTTCATTTTATTAATACCCATATCAGCATCAGCAAAAGCATCGCAGTTCGCCCTGTCTCTGTGTAGGTTACTGTGGATTAGAAAATAAATTTTTTTTTTTGTAAAAAATATATCCAAAGCTTCACATACTTTTTTCCAGCTTGAACTGTGAACGTTTAGTCAATGTGCTCAATAAAGACAAGACAAGTGCAATTGATTGCGTGTTATTAGTTTAAGCAGAATGTGTTTGTCTATTATTGTGACTCACATGACGATCAGACCACATTTAATGAGAAACTAAACTAATTCAGGTAATTCCACAGGGTCCACAAACTTTTTCTTGCAACTGTATATACACAGTATGTGCGTGTGTGTGTGTGTATGTGTGTGTTTGCATATATATGCAAACTGACTACGTTTTCTGTATAATCTATTGCTTTTAGCTGGACACAAAGTATTTGTCTCCTTTGTTGCTGGCTTATGAGGACAGGATCAGTGAGAAAGGGTCTCTGTTACAGGATTGTGAGGTGAGTTTGAATAAAAGTATTTTTTGGCCCACTCAGTTTTTTTTTTGTCGGGTCTGAAAAGATGAAACCTGATCAGTATTTGACGATGTCTGGGACAACGCTGCTGTAAACGAAAGCCAATGCGTGCTACAGTGTGAGGTGTGTGTAATTTAGGACTTGTCCCGGGCCTTGGCCTCCCTTTTTGAGGCCTCACATTAAAATTACATCCATGGATTTTGTGTTTCTTATATTGAAATCCACGAAAAAATGAACAGTTTCTGAGCTTTTCTGAAGCCTTGATAGGAAGGAGGAATCTCAAACTCAAAGGACACAGGTCTTAATGACCTAATGACGCCCGTGCTCCACATCTGCTTGGAAGCACTGTGATCTCCTTGTTTCTTTGAGTTTCATTCTTGCACTTTCTTGATGGGAGCAGGTTTACAATCCAATATCTAGGAACGGGGAAAGCTGCATTTTCTTGTATGGTCTTCTGTTTTGTGTGTTTGTGTGTATCGTATATGTGTGTGTGTGTGCGTGTGTGTATGGTGTGTGTGTGTGTGTTGTTTAGGAGGAGCTGAAGAGGTTCCGCGAACGTGTTGAGCAGGTGGTGCAGGAGAACGAGAAGCTCCATGAACAATTGGGGAAGACGAGGGGTGTCAGTCAGAAGGAGTGGTGAGTTTGTCAGCTCACTGTGTGTGTGTGTGTATGTATGTATGTATGTATGCAAGTTCGTGTGTGTGTGTGTGCATGCGTGTGTGTGTGTATGTGTGTATGCAAGTTCGTGTGTGTGTGCGTGCTTGTGGGTGTGTATCTGTGTATGCGTGTGTGTGTGTGTGTGTGTGTGTGTATCTGTGTATGCGGGTGTGTATGCCCGCGCGTGTGTGTGTGCATGTGTCTGTGGAGGTGTATTCACTGCGTCAGTCTGACCCATCCATGTAGTAGGCTGGCAATTTCAACACGATCAATGGTGACGGCAGCTCATCTGTAGTTAACATGAGTAGCTAAAGAGCTAAAGAGTTAAAGAGTAGCTCCTTTGCTCTTCTGTATGCATGTGTCCACCGCAGCCACAAGCTGAATACAGTTTTCTCTGTGTTTTAGAATTGACTGTGCTCTCGTAGCTTGCAGTATAGCCTCTTGCCAATGTATAACGTATCGTCGCTGTAAGTTTGTACTGAATGCTTAACTCAGTACGTCATAAACGGCACCTCACGGATGGGCTGAGCAGCCATTTCTGTCACAGAACAACTGTTCGCTCTTCTCCGTGCGACGAGACTCTTAGAGACGGCGCTGCACACTTGAGTTTGCATTTTGTTCAGGCCGTTGGCCGCTGTTTCATTCATAACTCATGAGTAAAGATTCGTGGGTATTAATTATACACTGTGTTTCTATTTTTAATGTTGTAACATGTGCTGCGGAAAGGCTTGTATTTTCCCTTCACGCTCTCCGGATTTCTTCTGCATGTCCCTGAGAGCTGCACTCGGCACCATTCGTGAATAGGGCAATTACGACAGTTATGCTTAGCAAACATTTGTTTATCTTATCCTCTCCAAGGTCGTCTCGAATGCTGGAGGTATGCCCTTTCTACTCAGGTTTTTAGCAGCTTGTGAATAAGAGCGGACTGAAAGTGAATCTAATTATGGCCTGTGGGGGGGTTGGCATCATATTAATACTTTTGGACCAAGTTTGTATGTAGAAGAAGAACTGGTCCAGAAGCACTAATATGATACTAAGCCCACTGTGTATTGTACAGGCTGTTTGTTTGCCTTAATTTACCAAATATTAGATGCCTTGACAGCATAACTAAAAGCCATGAGGTGGACTGGAAAATGAGCTGAGTGACCAAAGGCGATTGCCACCAACAATAAAAATAGAAATGGCAGTTGTTTGCTGACACATGAGAGCTTTGGAATGCAGGTGAAGAAGTAAAATCTTTCCTGATTTGTGCCCTGAACTACAGGGATGAGTTTAAGAGAAACCTGTAGCTGAAATGCTAAATACGTTAGCCCAAACTCTGACAAATGAACAAAAATGACTTGCGGTCAGTTGGATGTCAAATTAATCCAAACGACACCACGTTGTTTATTTATTTAAACCTTGTTTAGCAGCGTGTGTGTATGTATATGTGAGTGTGAGAGGGAGAGTGTGTGTTTGTGTGTGTGTGTTTGTTAGTGTGAGAGGGAGTGTGTATGTGTATGTGAGTGTGTGTGTGAGAGGGAGTGGGACAGAGTGTGTGTGTATGTGTGTGTGTGAGTTTGTGTGTGAGTGAGAGGGAGAGAGAGTGTGTGTGAGTGTGTGTATGTGAGTGTGTGTGTGTGTGAGGAGGAGGATGCATCTCATTATGTTCTCTGCCGGTGTTTCAGGCGCCAGCTGCAGGACCAGGCCAAGCTGGTGCTGAAGGAGAACCAGGTCCTGATGGAGCAGCTGGAAGTGCAGCAGGCCAAGTCCAAGGACAGCCACAGTCGGCATCTGCAGGAAGGTGGGACCACAGCTATGCTCAGCTCTTTTGTCTGTAACTAAGGCAGTGTCACAATTATGTGTGGAACATATTTTTTGAATTTTTAAAGTGAACCGACCATTGCATGATTGCCTTCCTGAGACATGTGCACTTAGTATTTTTCCCGAAGTATCAATCAACTGTTTAGGTCCCTGTGTAATTGAGATTGTGACTCACCGTCTGACAGTGTTACTAAGTGTCCTCATGTCCCTTCAGTGTCCAAAGTTACCAAGGAGCTGATGCTGCTGGAGGCGGAGAAGGAGGGCCTACAGGAGGAGCTGCAGGAGGCGCGTGGGGAGCTGCAGCAGGCCCGCTCCTCCCTGGAGGGAGCAGTCAGCTGGGAGGAGCACTGCGCCATCACCAACAAACTGAAACGGTACTTTAAAAAAATTTTTTAAACAAGAAGTAACCGGGGGCAACCGTGGGGCGGGGGGGGGGGCGGCGGTGCAGCAGAAGCAGTTCTGGACTGGGGGGGTGGGGGGCTGGGCGGATATGTCTGTGATCACAGCCTGGGTAAATTAGCACAAGAACAATAGCATCAGAAAAAAAGCTAATTGTGAAAAAGCTAATTGCAAAATTTTAATATCTTTCAAAACAATAAAAAGCATTTAAAAGCTGAATTTTGTGGCCCAGGCATGGCTGTGGCCCTGAACGACCACATAGATGGACTATGCCAGCAGCTGGCTTTGGCTGGCTCCAGAGTTCTCTCTGCTGTTTCTTAGAGGCCATTAGTCTGCTGTCCTCCACCTTTCTGGCACGTTACCCCCCCCCCCCGCCCCCCTCCAATCACATAATGCCTCTGCATCAAAAAAACTGCCAAACACACAATTTCCTCACCTTGCAATGGCAGTGAGTCAAGCTGTGTTTGAGTGCAGTGGCTGCTGGGACGGAAACAACCTGAAAGGATTAGCTTGAACGGTCACATGGCGCAGGCTAAGTGAGCCGAGATATTTTTAGTGCTTTTATAAACTCGGTGTCGTGTAAACGGCTTGCTATTTTCCCCTTGAGTGTGCATTGGATTCAAGAATGCATCTTTTCTTCCTGTTTTTTTTTTTTTTTGTTTTTTGCTGTTCCAGTCAAGCCTTAAATTCCCTCTCCTTAGAATCTTGTTGCTGCCGGCACTCCCCCTTCTGCTGGAACACATCGCTATTTGGGTAATACGCAGAGGTGTGAACAAATTCTTCAGAATAACGGTGCCTTTCATCTTTGGGAATGTGCTATGCGGCCTGTGTTCGCAGTTTGAAGGTCCCGTTTGGTCAGATGAGAAACAGCACTTCCCCATACCTCTGGCACTGCTCAGACAGGTGAGAATCAGGCCAGGGCCTGTCACTGAAGAACATTAACAGAAGTGACTGCGGTTGGGAAAAAATGGCAGTTGATTGACACAAGCTGATTGGTCAAGATTTTAGACATTGTTACTGGGGAAAAAAGTGATGTTTTTTTTTCATTTAGACTTCGGATCAACACCGTTCTTTGTCCAGCCGTGTATCTGAATAGTGTTTTATTTTTAATTGTCTTGGCCCACTCGACGTCTCTTGAAATAGAAAATGGAGGAAATGTAGCCAAACGTTAAGCTGTTTTGCCTCCTCTTGTACAGTATTGGCAGTTGCATTTCAAAAATTTTGTCATCCATTTATATTCAGATTTTTGTTTATACAGACTTGGAGACAGCTTTGAATCTCAAATGCTAATTTACTGAGGGCATATATAACCATACAAATCCCTTTGCCTTTTGGGTGTGCAGATGGGCCATTCGTATATGCAAGCATCTTAGCCTCAGTGTGCAGCATTTGATATAACAGAGGAAAGTGCAAAGTGAATGCTTTAAAACCCACACATTGTAGAAAAAGGTGTAAATGTACCTAAAAAGGTTAGAAATGTTAGCTTTGACTTACTTATGCAACATTTAACAATTTAATAGTGTACTTTCTGTAGTAGGATAAGGTAAATTACAGCATGGTGGTTTCCCTGGGAACAAAATGTAATAATTTCACCTTCCGGCAAGAAAAATCAAATAATACCAAGACATGAGCTGTTTGTTTTGGAACAACTAACTATTATAATTTTAACAAAGGTTTTAACTGTGATTAATGCTGTGGTGTGTTCCTTGAGTCTACCATGCAATTTTCACTGACGACACATGCTCAAGACAATAATAAAACAAATCTCTAAAAATGAGAATCACAGCAAGGGCAATATGGGAGTAATGGTGTGATGAAAGCCTTAACCCAGACTAGTGTCAAACTGCCTATGACAACAGACAGATCCTACTGTCAGAAAATTTAAATTTTCTAATTTAGTTGTAATATTGTAATTTCAGTTAGGACTGCTTCAGTTTCCTTCAATTTATTTCACAATTTGGAAAGTTGTAGAGTTCTCTTCACTAAAAGCGCAACCTATAATATTTATCCAGCCAAATTATTTTTTTGCTAAATTAAAAGCACCATGCCATTGATCAGAAAATGTAGATGCTAATGGCATTACCAATTTTAAGAAAAATCCTTTCATTTTTAATTTCATTGGTTGTAATCAAAGTGGCTGGTTTTTAAGGATTTTCATTCTGAAAGATCTTCCAAGCTGTAGTCTCAGTATTGTCGGTGCCAGATGGAGTGAATTATTCTGAGTGTGTGTTTTATTCATCGGAGGGAAATTGACTGGAACTGAAATTATATGATATGCTTTAACGAGGTACATAATTAAAAAGACATTAAAAGGACCAGCTTATTAAACTTCAAGCATTCAGTGTCAGGGTTCTTATCCCTCAAACAGCCCTATCAGATAAGCAGATAAGTTCTGAAAAGTTAAAATGTGTGTGTGTGTGTGTGTGTGTGTGTGTGTGTGTGTGTGTGTGTGTGTGCGCGTGTGCGTGTGTGTGTGCGCGTGCATGTATGTGTGTGTGTGTGTGTGTGTGTGTGTGCCTGTGTGCCTGTGTGAGTGTGTGAGTGTGTGAGTGTGTGTGTGTGTGTTGCACGTTGGCCAGTGAGGGCCAAAACGGCGTAGTCTGGCCATTGTCATTGTCTGCGAGAGACACACAATCCGAGAAAATGCCTCTGGACGTGATTGACACGTACCCTGTTAATCATTATTGGAATGTTGATTGCCTTTGTGTGTGCTGGTAATGGGCCTGTGGCTATATCAGGCTGTATATACAGCTGGGCTCCAGCTTCTGTCAGAAGTTATTCAACACGAACGTCTGGCACCGTCATAAATAAAAGAGGCTTTCCTTCCCACTCGTTTAATGGGCCTTTTGTTTGTTTGCCCAAGGTGGTCCATCAGGCTGTGGAGCCTTCCTGCTTCGGCTTCCAAGTGATTAATTGCAACAATCTAAAGGTGTACACAGTATTGCCATAAGCTGTCAGCCCAGACTTGTTTTCCACTCACCGAAAGACTGAAAATTCTTTTGCCATCATCCGAATTATATATTCGCTTGCGTGGGCTGCGTTCGCAGCGGTGTGACACTGTCCCCTTGACTTTGCAGGCTGCTTGAGCAAGAGGAGGAGAGGAGGAAGAGTGAAGTGGAGGACCTGATGAGCCGAGTATCATCCCTTCAGACGGAGAAGAAAAGTCTGTTGCTGGAGAAGACCAAGCTCGCGGCAGACACGAAGAGCATGGAGGAGGAGCTGGAAATGTCGCGCCATGCTAACAGGTATCTCACCTGGCTTGCGGTACTGGAGTCTTATCACTGCCCTTATTTTGTCACAGGCGACATTATTAATATTAATCTTGAGTAATGTTACTCTTATTATTATTATGTAAAATTATTTGGGTTCTGAGCATGAGCAACTCATACCTCAGATAACTTTTCAGTTTCACGTCCACAGCTATTGCTTATTTACAGTATATATAAAAAAAAAAAATGAATTATTCCCCGACTTGGGCTGTTGCTAACTGCAGGTCTCAGCACCCGGTGACACTGAGGTGTGTTTGTGAGCCATGCACTGATAAAGAAGAGATACGGCCCTGAGACCCGTGTCCATATATCCACCCTCAAGAACGCAGTAAAGGCACTTGACCTTCAGAGACAATGGCGCTAGGCTGTTAGCTCCCAAAAGATGACAAACTGTTTTAGTAGTGAGGAGTGAAAGTTTTGGCTCTTGCGCGTTCTGCTCGCCCTCCCCTCAGAAAAGCTCAGAGGAAGGTCGGCCTGCTGAAGCAACAGATGGAGGACTCGCTGGACAAGGAGCTGCTGGCCCACCAGTACCTGAGCGGCGTGGTGGCCCTGGCAGAGAAGACCACGCAGGAGCGGGACCAGCTGATACACATGGTAACTTCCGCGCGGCACCGCGGGGCATCGCGCTCTGCCTGATTAAGCAGAGTGAGTCTAATCACCGCGGGTAACCTACGGACGTCACCGCGCTGCGGGGGGCGGGGGGGGGGGGGAGGTGGGGGGGGGGGCAGGGGGCTCAGGGGGGGCAGGGGGGAGCAGGTGGGGGGCAGGGCCAGTCAGGCAGTGACTCACTGCGTTCCAGAGCCCTCGCTCCCTGTTCAGGCCGAAATGGAGATTACAGTACGCCGCTTCCCGAGGCAGCCTTTTTTCTTTTTGTGTACCCATGCGGGTCCTCTTTGTCTAACCGTGCCTGAACATTCCTGGAATTGCAGGGCAGTGATGGCTCCCCCTGACCCTGCTCCGCTCTGGAATGGCTGCGGGTGAACGGCGGGTGGCTTTTGTTCCGGCCGGGCACCGAGCGGCCTGATTCAGTCAGTCACCGTGGTGACGTTGACCTGCCATTTTGAGTCATTTCAAAGAGAAAAGGAGTGCCTGTTGGGACTGGCGGAGGGTGTCTCCATCCTGTTCCTTTTCCATAATCTCAAGAAGTGAGTCATTAACTCCTCAGTCCTTTCAGTGTTTTTGTATACGATTTTCTTTATTTGTTAGCTGGTTATTCATTACTGGTCTGCTTCAGAGGTAAGGGTCTCAGTTATCTGCATGCAGAGGGCGGTTGTATGGGCGATGAAGGAGGTGTATGATGTGATGAACCTTGTAGCGTGTCACTCTAAGTGCATATCTCTCTCTCTCTTCGTTTCCCACTGAACCAAAAACACTGATTTTTACTTGCTGGCGTCCCTGCAAATAATTGGCGTGCCTCGTCTGAAAGTGTTCCCACCGTGAGAAAACCGGTGGGCCTATCAGCTGTGACAGTGTCCTCTGGGTGTGTTTTATTAGGTCATTGTGCCACCCAGCCACATCAAATGGGGGCTAATTAGAATTGATTGCACATGGTCGTGCTGAGGGAGGGGCAGCGGCAGATGTGCGTGGGGGGGGTACTGACCCGTGAATGGAGCAGACTTCTGCTCAAACGTTCTTGATGTTGAGTATGAGTAATATTTCCGCGGTCTTTTCCCATAAATAATTTTTTTTTTTTAAAGACTGTTGGCCTTTAAACTGATTCCACAGCAGTGGGCATGCAGTTTCCGAGAAGCAGTTTGAAGAAGTATCAGGCTGTAAATTTACTGTTAGATTTACTTCCCTGGCTCTGTTGTCTGTTGTTGATGTCTCTCGTGTGTCCTGCTGGGTGTGTGGCATAAGAGCTGGATTTCCACTGACCTCTAAAGTCAGATGTATTTTTACATGCAGTGAGCCAGAGCCATGTCCACAGCAAAGCCCACGGTACATTAGTCAACCACTGACTTAGTACGATAATGCATCAAATCAAAGCATGCGTTCATTAATCGTACGTGCAAAAGAGAACATTTGCTGTGTGTCAGATCTTCGTATTTTGTTGCGGTTTCTTCTAGACCACTATTGTTGGAACGCGAGCATATGGATTTTTTCCCCTCTTCAGAATCAGAATCAGAATCAGAATCGGGTTTATTGCCAAGTAGGTTTACACATACAAGGAATTTGTTTTGGTCAGGTGGTGCGTAACAGTGAACATAAAATAAGATAAATAGAGTAAGATGAACAATAGTGCAGTAAAAAACATAACAGACATAACATAACATAACATAACATAAACATAGTGCAAAACAATAACAATAGTGCAAGGGGATAAAGTGGTTTTAAGTACAGGTGCTGTCTGTTGGTGTCCGTGGGGGTCAGGATAACAGTACAGTGACAGTGGCATCAGTGGGGGTCCCGGGCCTTGTTGATAAGGCCAGCTGCAGTCGGGAAAAAACTGTTCTTATGACGTGAGGTTTTGGTCCTGATGGACCGCAGCCTCCTGCCGGAGGGGAGTGTTTGCAAGAGTTTGTGTCCAGGGTGGGAGGGGTCGGCCACAATCTTTCCTGCCCGCCTCAGGGCCCTGGAGGTGTGCAGGTCCTGGAGGGATGGCAGATTGCAGCCAATCACCCTCTCAGCGGCGCGAATGATACGCTGCAGTCTGCCCTTGTCCTTGGCAGTGGCAGCAGCGTACCAGATGGTGATGGAGGAGGTGAGGATGGACTCAGTGATGGCAGTGTAGAAGTGCACCATCATTGTCATTGGCAGGTTGAACTTCTTCAGCTGCCGCAGGAAGTACATCCTCTGCTGAGCCTTCTTGGTGAGGGAGGTGATGTTCAGCTCCCACTTGAGGTCCTGGGTGATGATGGTGCCCAGGAAGCAGAAGGACTCCACAGTGTCGACTGGGGAGTCATGCAGGGTGATGGGGGCGGGTGGGGCTGCGTTCCTTCTGAAGTCCACTACCATCTCTACTGTCTTTAGGGCGTTGAGCTCCAGGTTGTTATGGCTGCACCAGGACACCAGATGTTCAATCTCTCTCCTGTAGGCAGACTCATCCCCACCAGAGATGAGTCCAATGAGAGTGGTGTCGTCTGCAAACTTCAGGAGCTTGACTGACTGATGACTGGAGGTGCAGCTATTGGTATACAGGGAGAAGAGTAGAGGAGAAAGGACGCAGCCTTGAGGGGAGCCGGTGCTGATGGTCCGGGAGTCGGAGACGTGTTTCCCCAGCTTCACGTGCTGCTTCCTGTCAGACAGGAAGTCGGTGATCCACCTGCAGGTGCAGTCAGGCACGTGCAGCTGGGAGAGCTTGTCCTGTAGTAGAGCCGGGATGATGGTATTGAAGGCGGAGCTGAAGTCCACAAACAGGATCCTGACATAGGTTCCTGCAGTGTCCAGGTGCTGGAGGATGAAGTGGAGGGCCATGTTTACAGCATCGTCCACAGACCTGTTGGCTCTGTATGCGAACTGCAGGGGGTCCAGGAGTGGGTCCGTGATGGTTTTGAGGTGGGACAGTACAAGGCGCTCAAAAGACTTCATTACCACAGAGGTCAGGGCGACGGGTCTGTAGTCATTGAGTCCTGCGGTCCTTGTTTTTTTGGGGACGGGGATAATGGTAGAGCTCTTCATAAGCTTTGTAAGCTAATGCAACCGAAACATTGGTCAGTGTTGGAACTATTAATAGCATTCAGCTCTAAAGTAAATAAGTATCGCGTTAGTCTCATGCATGCTAAATTTGTTAATACATGAAAATGATATCTGCAACTCGGCCTGTCTAATACTGTTTGTATCATGTGGTGTCACACTCAATTCCTGGAGAGGCCCATATATTCAGTTTTTTTTTGTTTCTAGTCTCCTCCATGAGTTTGCCACAATATTTACACAATTAAATATTTCATTTATTTATACTGATAAAACACATTGGTGCATATTTCTGAATCAGAAGCATTCTCGAGATATTTTACTGACCTAATTTGGGGAATTTAATAATGCAGGTGGAGCTCTAGCCTACTTGTCGACCAGTTTTTAATGACTTCTCATTTGACCAAATACTTGGGCCTGTTAGACCTGGGAGACCAGTTTGTTTGAATAAAATGTTATTTTTATAGAGCCAATAGCGCCATTTCGCCGAGATGTTTTCACAAAGACGCTTTACGGTGGGAACTGAGAGGAACATGGGAAGCCAGCAGGCAAGCAGCCCTCAGAGCTGAGCTGACACCCTGTAGAGTCTCGACACACTGCATAGTTAAGGGCTCCAGGCTGAACAATCGGTTTTTTAAAGTTCTGTGTGAATATTATTTCATAATTCGGCGAAAGATAAGTGTCGCAGGCTCGTTTAACACCAGCTTAGAAAGACATCAGTGAGGAAGTTTGGCGTTTCATTTTTAAATTTTTTTTTTTTCAGCAATCAGAGTGGAAACTAGATCGCTGCACACTTCCAGGTCCTCCAGGCCGCAGTGTCTGCAGGTATTTTCCCCTGCCGTGCTCCGCACCTCCTGATTTCTCTAATTATTTTACCTCCTTGCTCCTGAAAGCACGCTCATTAGTGAAATTGCACGGTCGGAGGCAGTGCCTGCTGACACTGCGGCCCACAGGACCTGGAGTCGAGCGGCCCTGAACTAGATTTTAAAATTCAGACAGCTTCTTACTCCATCCGACATTACGTGAAGCAGTTTAACAGGTACGGAATAAACGGAAATGTTGAAGTAGAGCATAAAAGGTGCATTGCAGGTGAGTGATGTGGGACAGCTGCCTTGATTTTAAAAAGGAAGGTAGGGTCCTTTTATGGTGCCTTAAAAAAAAAGCCAATTTCACTGAAACCTGGAGAGCCATTCATTCAGTCTGATTGAAAGTAAGTAGTAGGCATGTCTACTGCATGGAATGAAATGAATACTTGAAGAAAGAGATCAGAACTCCATTTATCATGTTTCCTAGCTTGTGCTACCGTTCGCAGGTGTCTTAAGGTTTTCAGTCCAAATGGCTGCAAGTCTGTCGCTTTGTTCCTTTGTATTTCTATGTCTCCTGCTTCCTCCTGTGCCAGTTCCCCAACATTGTGCTTAATGGCCCCATTCCACGCACATTCAACGTGCTTATTTTGCATAGTTTGTACATTTGCATTGATTAGTTTTCAAGGCCTTCAGCGATATGTCTGCCAAAAACATTTCTGTATGTATCAGTGCACATTAAGTGCTCATTCATCAGTCAAACTGGCAGTCAATGTGGGTTTGGAGTTTGGAATGTGTAGATGTGGCTTTTGCTGTGGATTGGTTCAAAAGCCCAACCGAACCACAAACAAAACCACAACTTTTTACCTATTACAATGAACTTTTCCAAAGAAACAGGATTTAGCAGCTTTCGCTCACTTTAGAGTTTTTCTGACATGAAAACCTTGAGGTTGCTGGAAACTGCAGCTAGTATTGCAGTGTGTAGTTAGGAATCTGGGAGGTTGTGGGTAGTGGATGGAGGAACACTGGCTGTGTCAGCTGGTGCGGTTTCATTTTCACACATCAGATGCTCCTGATTAAGAAACCACACAGACGTGTAGCTCCAGGCCAGGTGAGAGCTGTAGCTGCAACATTTCATGCAAGCGATTCCCCCCCCCCCCTCCCCCCCCCAGCTTTCTCCCTCCTTCATATATCAGTCAAATTTCCCCCCCAGGCACAAGCGTAGTCATGTTTTTGTGGGGAAATTCTGCCGCTCGTAGCTCTGTATAAATTGCATCTTGACAGCAGCCTCGCGGTATCGCAGGTGAAAGGACTGCTGGGAGATTTTCACATTAGATGCCCTTCTTCGTGCAACTCCTCTTCAGCAAGGGTAGCTGATTTTTTTGGCGACAAAACATGTGCATTGTGACCTCAAGCTTCAGGATCTGATGTAATCAGCTAAACACTTAGCTTTTATCTTCAGTTTTTTTTTTTAAATTTTAAATATTCTATAATATAACTTTTTTTCTCATAGCTTATGTAGTTCAATGGAGTTTGTTTTTTTTGATACAGTCGAAATACGTTTCATAATGTATTACTATATTATTATATTTAATATATTTTGTTTTAATGTGTCCACTAGGAGAAATCAAAAACTATAATTTTGCCAGGAACCCTTTTTAAAGAATTTTGTTTATGTCTGTTTTATTGTCCTTCAACCGTAATGTAATTCCAGCTGAACAGATCAGTATAAACCACAACCAAGTTCAGATTGATGTACTAATTGGCTGTGACTAACCTGACTTTCACACCAATAAGTGGAGCTGGAGATTTTGTATGTGATTGTTTATCACAATCAGTTGTAATCAGTTTAACCTACAGGATCCAAGTTGAACTATGCGGTTGTTCCCTGCACTTGGAATGGTACTTCTCTCTAGGGTTTTCCACACACTTGTTCCTGGTTATGGTTATACACTTTGTTATACGTCGCTCTGGACAAGAGCTTCTGACAAATGCCTGTAATGTAATGTAATGTAATTCTGCTCAATCTCAGTTGTTGGAGCTACAGGAGGAACCTGTACACAGCTAAACATTGAACGCTGAGGAGCACGAATTCATATATTATTCACCTTGATGGACAACAACAAAAAAAAATGTGTGATGTTCACATGTAAAGCGATGGGCATGATTTAAAAACAGCGGATTCCCAAAGGTGGCTTTCAGCTCGAACATGTTTACTGAGGTACTGTATGACGAGCTTCCAGTGAGTCATCTCACATTTTCGCCGGTGATTACGTGTCTCAGAGCGGCGATGTTGGGGTCACCCTGTGAGTGTGTCCCCGATCACGCGGGCAGGAAGTGCTTCCGGAACGACGGAACCCTGCCGACACC
The DNA here is from genome assembly GCF_013347855.1 of Anguilla anguilla. NCBI lineage: Eukaryota > Metazoa > Chordata > Actinopteri > Anguilliformes > Anguillidae > Anguilla > Anguilla anguilla. The sequence continues at coordinate 29,830,964 of NC_049216.1, read as the reverse complement.
GTGGAGCACCCCTGGGTGCCAGGCTCTCTGTCGCCCACAGCGCCAAGCTGTGTGCCACTTTAGAAACCTTCACTGCTAGTGGGAGGACTGGTAGGACTGGCAGCAGTGGAGACCTCCTTACCTGTGCAATGCTAACTAACGAAGTCTACAGAAATGAGAATGTGTGGACCAGGTCGTCTGCCGTGCTTTGCTTTTATAGATTTTGAACATGCGTATTGCTGTCAGCGTTAATGTAAGTCTAATTGCATTCTCTTAGATTTTTGGATTCGTTTTTTTCCCCGCTCTGAACTGGAGTCAACACATTTGTGATGCTAATCAACTATAATTATTCTCGTGTAGGGAATTAATTGCACCAAATGTGGGGCATTGGACACACTGAATGTATAAAGTGCTGCATAATTAAATGTTAGCCCATTTTCAAGTGTCTCCTTTATATTTGTGGATTCTCTGTAGCAAATAATATTCAAGTGAGTACTTCTTGGAGGTACTGAATATGTAGTGTTCTCACGTTCTCTGTGTGCATAATATACACTATGTCTCGCGTAAGGTTTTGTGATTTTATCGTTTGTTTTAGGGAAAAGGAGACTGCGGCTCTATTAATGCCCTCTCTTTGTGTTCTTCCTCCCGACACCTCACCCTCGCTCACAGATTCGTAACCCTGCCTCTGCCCCTCTGTCCCACAGGCCTCCACTCTGGAGCAGGACAAGCAGGGGGTGCTCGCCCAGATCATCCAGGGCACTCTGCGCCTGGGGAAGCTGCAGGAGAAGGTGAAGGTAAGACGAGGCCACCGGGGGAGCGTTTGCTTCGGCCTGACCCAAAGTGACCTTATAGAGTGCCACAGAGACATCTCGTATCTCGTTTGATTTGGTCTGGCAGAGGGAGCGTTACAATGGGGGCAGTGCTGACACGTGCGCGAAACAACTGTCTGACAACTCAGGCTAATTAAATGAAGCCTGTCTCTGGCGCGTGATGTCGAGGCATTTCTATCAGAGGTCATTTTCTTTGTTCCTTAATGTTTAGAAAAGTTTCTTCCAAGAAGCCTTGAGGTTACCTTTTTTTATTTGATTTTAACTATTGGCTGGTCGAGATTGTTTGGCCGGGGAAAAAAAAAAGTGGGAGTACCTGAATTATGTGACTGCGTAGGTTTCAATTTCAAGGTGACATCTTGTGGATGTGTGGCAATTGATAAATTGCCTGTTTGTGGGAATCAACAGAAACTGTTGCTTCTCTAGGGGCAGCCCCAAGAGTGCCATCCTCTGATTGAATTGTGCAATATGGCGGGTGATATATGAGCCTTCGATGGAATTGAAGCTACATTTTGTCTTGTTAATGGGGATCTGTTCAAAAAAAAAAAAATCCTTTGAGTATTGGATCTGTGCCATTGCTGAACAGCAGCTTGCTACATTCATCTTCTGGTTGGATGAGATGTGAGATTTGGACAGACAGCCCTTTCCGTACTTTCAGCATTCCGTCCAGACATTCTTTTCGTCGGGTCAACATTGAGATTCATTTTTAAAAATCTTTCTCGGCGCCTGCTGGTCACTGACTCTTGCTGTTGAACTTGTTGATTTTGCCGCTCAGTTACGCTGTGTTATATTATCTTCAGCATATTACAATGATATTATTTGTATTGCTGATGTGGTGTTTAGAGCTGGAGCGAAAGTGACAGGCATTGATGTATTAAGCCCTCTCAGATGGATGCTGCCACTGTGGATTCCTCTAGGTACCAGGTCCTGAGAGAACCTTAAAAAATGATCTATTCCAATTTATAACAGTATATTTCTGAAAAACAATGCAGGCTGTTTCTAGTATCAGTGCGCTATTACATTTCCACAATTCGTCCGTGGCCACTATCATAAAACAATAATATTACGTGGATGTCTCTATGGAATTTCCATTATATTTGTGGGACGAATCAAGATGTGAGAAGCTTTAAGTATTAGAATTTCACGAGGACTGAAGCGTAGCACCTCACACCCGCTCCTGCGTGCCTTCGCCTAGCACCATCCTCATTTCCGATTCTGTTCTATTTATTTATTTAAGCTATTTTCGTGCTATTCAGTGTTAATGCCGCAAGTACTGCAGGAGAAAAATTCAGATATACAAGTTTTCTGTATCTAGTGTTTTGAGCTGCGACAAAATATTCTATGCGTACTTATTATTTGATTCTCTTTTATTGGTTTTGGGTGGAAAGGGGAGCTAATTACCCCAAATTCCAGTTGGCTGTATTGACATATTTCCTGATTACAGGGAAAAACTTGAATCTTTGGCTTTTGTGACTTGTACTTGGGTTTGGTGTAGTAGCACTGTAGTTCCATCCATACAACCATACATTTTCAGTAATGACCTTGTTGCGCATTGAATGGAGCCCAACGCGCACACACACACCCAATTAACATGTTACTTAAATTGGTCAATTCATGCCAGTGCGCCCAAGGGCACTCTGCATTTTACAGATTGGAGAGACCCCAGAAGGTCTTCATGTTGTGATGAAAATCTGCTCCCCGTTGCCCAGCCCTGCATGATAAGCGAGCGATCAGTACTTTGATTAGCATCAGCCGTTTAAAGTACACCTAATTAAATGCAAGGTCACAAGTGGAAGCCTACAAAGGGAGGAGTCACCTTCAGTGCCAATGGGAAGTGCAGGGGAATTCTGCACAAACTGTCCACGTAGTCTTCCGACGATCAGCTTTCTGTTAATCTCAAATTATTTTCAGGCACAGGATTTCTTCATAGATTAAGGGGGGAAGGACTGAGCCATGGGTACCCTTTGTATAGACGAATGTTAGGACAACTTGAGGCCTAATTTAAACAAACCTGTATGTTTGTTGTTGTATTGAACGTACTGGATTATATTCATCAGTGAAAACTAGCATCATGGGATGTGAGTTATTTTAGTGCACTTTAGTGCAAAAATATTCACCGCGTGGATTTTAACATCTAAGACTGGCAACAGTGGAGGATTGCTCAGTGTCTGCAGCTTCCCCATAGTATAGTGAATCGCATTAAAATGGAAAGTTCTAGTATTACCTACCCAGGGGTGCTTCCCGTGCTGCTATGAAAATAACTGCCATCTCCACTATCCCTTTATAAATCCCCTACTGTGGAAGGTAGGTAATGATCTTAACATTTCAGTCATTGAAAAGGTTAGCTCTAGCTCTTGAATATTAATTTGGTTGTTGCCACAGTGAATACATTTCAGAGACATTTCAATAGAAAATAATGGAAAGTAATGCAATAAAACCCACAAATGTCATTTAGGATTCCTTCTCATATGTTTAGTCATATCAAAATAAAGTAATATTAGCATCTTAATTTGTTATGCATTATATAAGAATATAATCAAATATTTTTTTGACACAAGACTGAACAGTATGTCTTTGAAAATTTATTGTATAGAATGCACACTAGCTGTTCTGTTGCCTTCAGACAGCACACAGTTGGTCAGCCGGTGCAGTGTCCTCTTGTGACTGTGCCAGTTTGCTGTGTTGAATGGATGCCTCACCTTGGCCCTCCCTCAGCAGAGACAGTTTAGCCATTTCCGTGGATGACGGTGATGCTTCAAACGTCTCTCGGTAACTAGAACAGATCCCCCCTGTTTCTCTTTTAATGATGTTAGAAAATAATTGTTTGAAAATAGCCGTGATGACAATTTGCCATCCATCAACTTGAATTTTTGAATTATTTGGACTTGCCCATTACGCTTTGAATAAAATTGAGTGTTTTAAGTTGCCTCCCCCCCCCCCCACCTTTGCTCAGACGAGGCCCCTCTCTTTGGAAATAAATACTGCTATTAAATTTTTTTTGAAAGACACCCACAGCAGCTCACAATCACCCGCTGTTTTGTGGCAGGCTTCTGCAGGTTTATCACTTCCTTCAGGCCCAGATCTGGGTTTCCTGGCTAAGGGGCTGAGCTGAGTGGATAAATAAAATGGCCGACTGGCTTCCCTGAGCCTGAGCGCACTTCACGCTCGCTTCTGTCGATCGTCCTTTACTCTCCTCGTCTTTTAGCGCGCGCAGATTCGCACCCGTCTTCACACTGTGTGCAGCACTTTCCCTTTGTGCTAAGCGTCTGTTTTCACACCGCATTCTGGAATGAGCAGTGATCAGCTATCTGAATGGTCTTAAGGATGCCGGATTTTGGGGAATGTTTCATGCAGGGAAAATAGCATGTGTTACCGCGGAGTTTAGCTGTATATAGCTTCTTTCTCTGATCTGACAAATCCAAGGATGAAGTATTAGTTTTCTGCAGAAGATAATGTCTGAATGCATGCTTGCTCTCATTTTGACAGTGTTATTCAGTTCAGGCTCGCTGTGTATAGAATAAATTCAGGAGCCTGGTCAGACCTGTATAACAAATAAGAGAGCGCTGTTCTCTCCACGTTCCATTCATTACACAAAATCTTAGAATCATAACCACTTGATGCAGTCTAACCCGGGTGACAATGTAAAGACGCCAGTATGTCTTTGTGTTTTTCCATCTAAAAAAATAAATACATAACAGGCTGTGCTGTGAATATGTGAGATCCCAGCAGTCACACAAGGACAAAAAAAACCCCCCATAAACCTGTCAATAGCTCTGCCACTGTGTATTATCTCTGAACGCAAAGGCTCGCTTATGAAAGAGAGTCACTCAGATGATATTCTGTGAATTATTGTCGCAGCCTATTACCCTGAGCCCGGATAAGAATGCAAAGAGGGAGATGATGATTTGATGCACTTATCCAGCGGTAAGGTGGAGGAGTCGAGCAGAAGGTGTGCCTCCTCTATAAAATGATTTCTGATGTTTTAAGTAAACTGGAGCATGTGAAATGCCATGGCCCAGTTTTCCAGACGTTGCCTTTTTATTTGACCAATATCCATTTTATCCATCATAGTGTTTGAAGGGTGAAATTAAGGTGTAATAGCGAGCATGTTTGATTTGTAATGGCTCCCAAATAAACACCCTTTGTTATTTATACAAGATAATGATTTCATTACAATAATTTGTATTAACAGCATGCATCCTATCAAATAAATTGCTGTGTATTTATTTTAAATGTCACTTTTATGTCAATAAGAAATGGATGTTAAAATCCTAGCACCGTTCAGCAAAAAGTACCGGCAGTACATTATCCACGATCCAAGTGGGTCCGGAGCAAATGTGTCTTATTTTCACTGCCCTACCCGGCTCTTTTTGTTTTAGTGTGAGTTTTAGTGTGATTGCTTTCTCTTCCGCTGAACTGCATCAGTCTGGCTCAGGGTGACCTTTACCTCGGCTGTCGGCTGCACTCTGAATACGCGGCACCCGGAAAACGTCTCCAGACCGTCTTAAAGGCTAGAAGAGCATGATTGCATTTTAATATTTGGGCAGAGTGCCTCTTAACTGCGTCGCAAATTTTTAAAAAATCAAGCGCATTCGACGGTTCTGATGGTGCAGACCTAGCACATTTCAGCCCTTCCTTGTGCACGTGATTACAAGGAAGGCTTAACCCCCCCCCCACACCCCTTTAATTCCTTTCCTTTGAGGTGCGCATCAGAGGAAATCTTCCCACCCCTCCTCTTCCTCCTTCCTTCCTTCCTTCCTTCCCTGGATGGCGAAATCAAAAGGCACCATGTCCCCCCCCCGATCAGTGAGTCACCGCGCCTCAGCTTCTCTGAGCGGAGTTAGCGGGAGGGAGGTCAGATGGAACCCTGTGTAATCACCGCGCGGCTGAGGCGATTAGCGCGCGCGGAGAACATCTCAGAGTCTCTCACTCGCGGGGGCCCTAGAATCGCGTGACTCATTAACACCGTGAACGGTCCTCGCGGTCTCCAGAAGCGAACGCCATGACAACGGATGACCGTTTGACCAGATGAATATTTATTTGGCTGTCGCTGACGCCTTCGCCAAGGTTTCGAGCGTTTAAAAGCAGTATTCTTTCCTTTTTCTGTCTGTGTTTTGTGTCCTTTTATTCCAAGGCTGACTGAGAACTTCTGTTGGAGTACCGTTGAGTCTTTTCATAATATTTTAACACTTACGGGGCAGTGTGTTGGATGGTTTTATAGGATTGGCATTTTGTATAAAACATACTTGTGATGGTGCAGAATAGGGTTAGTTAGACCTGCATGTACTGCACTGTGCCAAAGCATTGACTTTTAAAGTTCTATTTGTAAAGTTCCAGTGATTTCTTTTGTGAAGCCTTTTCTGAAGTATTTTATGACCGTTGACAATTTAAAGGTGTCATAAACACGGCGATAAAGATGTCATTTAGAACTAAAGATTGGAAGCATTTTGTTGTCAATGGAATTTATTTGCATGTGAGAGTGTTTTATGGAGCATATTAATACAAAAAAATAATAATAATACTAATGGCGAGGTTAAACTGTACCGGGTAAGCTACACTTGTACACAAAAATTATGCCAACATTGTTACTTGTTTAAAAAAAAACATTTTCCAAATATATACATTTAGTCTCTGATATCGACTCCACCATGATAGTGTGTTTGGTGTTTCGATTGGATTTTTTCATTCAGATTTTAAATAGCCAGTTAAAACTTCAAAATTGGCCGTAATATTTAACCTAGCCAACCAATGCCAGCTGTCTTGGCATTGAGAATGCAATAGACCCCACCATGGGGGAGATGAACTACTGCATGCAGAGGAGGTTTATCATGCTATCGTTCAGCAGAATTCTTCTTTATTTGCACTGGTTAACGATGCAGGTTGCTAGAGGTAGTTTTCTTCATGATCAGGGCCCGCCCTAACCTTTCGCTGGCCCTTTACAAAGTTTTATTTGGGGCCTCTCTGAAACGAGGCTATCTGGAACTGTGATTGTGGGCAAGCAACGTAGTGCGATTTGGTTTTGTTAAATGGAAAATATTTCACCTGAAGCTCGAGAGTGCAGCAGGTGGGATGAAACGATTATTTATCTACAGATATGTTGCTGGAGGCGGAAGTAAACTTCCATGTTTCCTTCTTTGATATCCAAGCTGGATTTCCTCCTATAACATATTCATGTTTGGTCTCTTTATGAAGATCATAAGGCAATCTTCTGATGAAAATATAGTGCTATGCCCAGCATCCAAAACATAAGGCCACGCTTCACACCTCACCTAGTCAGTACAGCCGTGTCCTCCCCCCTTTCTCTCACCCATCCCCCCCTCCTTTGCAGAAAAACTTAAAAAGGCAGAGTTTGGCTAGTTAGTCAGGAAGAAGAAAGTAGCTCTTGGGCGCTTAACATCAGCCAGTAACATCTGCCGTGGTAGACATTCTGGGGTGGAAATCTGCATCTGGGCCTGGAGTTGTGTGGTGTTTGGTGCATGCAGGTTCGGACGCTTTATCGTGCAGCTCACCTGGCATTCTCACATTTTCTTGCTCACAGGTGAACCCGGTTTCCAGGCTTTTAATATGAACTATTTGCCCTTCTGATGCACCTTTAGCACTCCTGCATCCTGAGAACTGCCAGCCTTTCCACGGAAAGCTTCATTTATCATTCAGCTCCAGGAGGAGGTGGTTTAGTTGAACACAAATTAATATTAAATCACAGACGACTTCTCCTGAATAGTTGAATAATATGCTGCACAGCTAGAAATCCTCTTTTTTTTTTCCACATTAGTACATTATTAATACATGTGTTTGGGGAAATGGGGGATTGATCTTTCTTTCTCTTGGCCATTTTGATGTGATTAGGGTTTATTTTAGGGATGAAATGCTACTAATGGGCCGACTGCCGTAGGTCTGCTCGCAGACGATTCGTTGGTGTGTAACCGCGGCAACGTCCTGCCCAGCTCTGCCGCGCCCAACTTTTGGGACCCCTTTTCACTTCCTCTGGCCCCCTGCAGCCAATTGGAGATGGCGAATGCTGTACCTTAAGTGTAAATAAGGGACGGGAAACAGGGCTTTCAGAGAGAGAGCACTGCATGGCAGAACAAAATGGTTTGCTTTGGCAGGAGGCTCTGGGTAGTCCCTTTTCCTGTAAGACAATATGTTAACTCGGTCATATCTGTTGTAAAAGATTTAATTAACTGCTCATTTCCGCGTAACAATGGGCTTTTATTATAATGAGTCCATTTTCAAACGAAACCCATTTAAATCTACAACCTAGCATTGCCTTTTAAATTACCACAATCAGCCTAATGGAACAGAATGCAGATTTAATCCCCAATATATTTCTGTATTGAAAATGCAATATTGTTGGACGATTTCCACAATTCCAAATGTACTTTTTTATTAGTCTGGAGTATGTGTAAGATTATTATAATGACAGCAGTGCTTGCCTCAAGCCAGCGATCTGACCATTCGCAGTTGTTGCATTGGTTGTTAAAATGACTGAATCGTTCCACCTGAAGCCATTTTGTGCCTTTGAGGATGTTGGCTCAGTCCTGCATGCCAGTATTTGTCCGAGAGCGCGGAGGCGGGTAGCTCTAATTCAAGCTTGGTGGGAAGCGGCTATGGATCCATACGGTCACAGCGTTGAGGCTTTTACCTCACAAACAGGGCTTTGACCGGCAGCCACGTATGCTGCTCAGTGTGGCTCTCCCAAGGGGCCTCTGCTGTGTGACTCCTCCGAATGGCAGCTGTGGCCTTGCCTGGTACACGGAAATGTGCTCAATGTTACATGAGCCCGAATGGATGGGGAATTTAACTTCTCTGATGAGCGTTTGTAGCGAGCTTACATAGCGGTGCCGCGGTTGCCCTGTGCAACGCCGCCTGACTCCATTCCAGGGGTGGGGGGGGGGGCGAGGGTGCTTTTAATACATAATGTTCACCTCACGTGGCGAAGGGCGTGCATGAGGCACAAGGACGCCGTGATGCATGAATGAATGAATGAATGAATGAATGAATGTGAGGCGGCCTATGAATCCTGAATTCTAGAGGCGATATTGGAACTCCAGAATTGGCCATTAAGCGCTTGCCTGAATGAATGCTAAAATGATTAAAATGTATTGATTAAACGCTGGCTCGGATTTCCGTGTGGAAGCACGTCAATGAAAGTGGCTGGGTTGTTTTTTCGGCGGCTAATGCCTTGCGTATCCGTTTGAACGCTTCAGCATTTTTCACAAATTTAAGAGGTGTAGAAGATGAATGCAAATTCCATTAGAGAGTTAGTCTCTATCCATTAGAGAGTTAAGTGAGTGGCAGATTTATTAAACATTTGCCAAGGTTAGGGTGTAAAATTGTTACTAGGAATAAAATCACATCTACACTTGTTGGCTTGTTTACTAAGTCTGTAGAATTGTATCTGGCCACCATATTCATGGATTTGTTCATACAGGAATATTGCCTTTGTGGTGCTCTTTGAGTGCACTAACCCCTTATGTAGCACTCTTAAGACTGCCAATGACATACCCAAAATAAAATGGTTAAAAATGACTGTGGATTCTGTTTGCTGGATCCTTTCCATGTTAAGCATACCGACATGACCATGATTTGTATCGTTTGTGTATTTCTGACACATAGAAGGTGAGGACCCCACAAGCTTTTGCCACCCCACATGATACAAAATAGCTATGAAATAGTTTACAGAGCGAGAGAACTGTGCAGGACATCCCCCCTATGTAATCTCTTAATAGTTTTAATGGGAATGTCATAAAATACACGAGTAGATTTAGCGAATAGAGTAGAGCATCGTCAGTGTTTATAGATGTTTGCAAATCTCCTTGACAGTTGCTACAATGTATTTAATAGACATAGCTCAGGAGGTAAGAGCGGTTGTCTGGCAGTCGGTGGGTTGCCGGTTCAATCCCCCGCCCTGGGCGTGTCGAAGTGTCCCTGAGCAAGACACCTAACCCCTAATTGCTCCCAACGAGCTGATTGGTACCTCGCATGGCAGCCTTTCACCGTTGGTGTGTGAGTGTGAGTGTGAGTGTGAGTGTGTGTGTGTGTGTGTGAATGGGTGAATGAGAGGCATCAATTGTAAAGCGCTTTGGATAAAGCACTATATAAATGCAGTCCATTTACCATTCACCATTTAAATGTAAGATGAATATGAAATATTCATGGGTTTCATTAATGGGGGTCTGCTCGAGACATTGCTTACAACAGACAGTTCCAAGTGCGCTGCTTCGGGGGCTGTGGGGTAATGAGAGGCGGTGTTTGGCGTTGATTAATGCAGCGGACGAAAACTCAAAGGACGCTTGTCCCCTGTTTGTCTGACCTCTCCCGAATCGATAGTGGCGGGTCCGGCAATAAGTGCTGATGTTTGTGCTCGGGCATTCCAAAGTGAGAGGTGCTTTCATCACCTTCACTGTTTTGAAAGAAAGTTGAGCAATCTTCGTTTCATCGGTTGTAGCTGACTGTACTGGTTATCGTACAGCGGACACGAGTCACTTCTACACGTGCTGGAAATTCTCCACTTAATGTATATTTGTCCTTGCGATTTACTGCACATCATTCCTGAGCTTTTTTTAATGCGCTTCTAAGAGTGGAGTAGTGTTAGCCTGCACCCAGACCAACACTATTCAATCTGAATCAGGAAAATAAGAGTGGCTGTTCCCAGAAGGACACCCGGTGGATTTCTCGTAAAAAAAAAAAAAAGCAGTTAAACAGCAGATAATATTGCTCGTTATGCACTGCTTATAATTTCAGCGAGCGTGCTGGAAAATGTCCTTGAGCCTGATGAAGCCAGCTGTGTCCTGTGGCGGGTAATCTGCCTGTTGCAGGGGGTCGCCTGGCCGCAAAACCCCCTCGCCTGCATCTACTCTGCGGCCTCTCGCCGCCCCGACACACACAGCCTGATCCTGAATGACCTGTCAGCCTCTGTCCTCCCCCTCCACATTTAGGCCAGAGGACTCCTAACATACCACCGTGTCTGTAGAGATGCCTTTTTTTTTTTTTTTAAACCATGGGGAAACTGACTGGTCCTGGCCGTGGCATTTTCAGTTTGCTTGTCACTTACGTAGTCATATGCTGATTTTGTCTGCTTAAAAGGCTACTCTGGCCTGCTCTTGTCATTTTTTTAGAGCATCCCTGTAAATTTATTTCACCAATTCCCTGTTTGTTGGCTGACTGTCTGATGCTTGCAAGGATGAAAATAACTGCCTGTCATGTAATTCAAGTCATTCGGTAGCATTTTTCTCCTCATTGATGTGTCTAAATCTTACGATCAGAATCTCACAGTCGTTATTTTGTGCACATTCCGCTGTGTGAACTGTCACTTTAAATATTCAGTTTGCTTATTCTTTTCGTGCTCCAGTTGACCGCTCCCCACCATTGCTTTCCTGTGATTGGCCGTCGCTCCACCAGGGGAGGCTAGCAAACGCAGTCCAACTTGATTATGTTGCCTAATGACATTTAGCCGTTGGCTGTAAACCCTAGGCCCAGCGCTGGATAATGAGGAAGAGAGTAATGGGTGTTCAGTAGGCAGTGGGGGGAGAGCCCAGATGCCCTCGGCACCAGGGTCTCAGCTGTTACCTATGAGGATCGGTCGCTAATTTGCTAAACCCTTATGCGCAGGGTAATCCATCTCACCAGACTCATAAGCGACTGTGCTAAAGTCAATAGGCTCTGACATTCAAATGTTTTCCAAATGTGTGAGACAAAAGGCATTGTTATTGCGGTACATAACATTTTAAGAAGTAGTGATGGTTCTTAGGAAGAGGGAAGAAGCATAAGCAGCAGCTTTGACAGCATGTTTTAGACGCTAGTGCTTGTTTTTGCTCTCTGGAATAGGCAAGGGAGGTTTGCTGTAAAGAACATGAACACACAATTTGAGCACTGCAAATAAAAAGAGGGATAAGTTGTCAAGTAATTATGTCATTTGAATGAATGCTAGCAAGAGAAACTATGTTTTGATTTGATATTTTAAAAAGAAAGATTACGTTTGGAAAATACAGTTGAAAGAATCCTGATAAAGCAAATTGTTTTGTGCCAGCTAGCGATATTGAAAGTAAGTGCTTCAGTTTTTTTCACTGAAACGTCACATTAGACCTTTTAACCCTGTGGTATTTCTACCTGACACTGTCAAGACCCACTGTCTACAGTATATAGCAAAACTGTGTTTTTTCCCCCCTGTCTGTTAATGATAAGTCCGGCTTTCCTGCGTTGTCAGTTGCTTGGTCTGTTCAGCATTGTCCTTGATGTGTTTGGCAGTGCTGTGCTACATGTGTGAGCTACATGATTGTCTTCAGTATTGCACAGAAACACTCAAATCTCTAGTGACTGCAAGGTCATTTTTTTTCTGGGAGTGCCATCAGGATGCACGTATATCCATGGCAACCGACCAGTACACTGGAAAATGTGTTTTTCCACTGTCAGTTTCTATAATGGTTCATCAGAAAGAAAGAAGTGGTTAGTGAAGCATCTCAAAAATGTTCAGTTTCATAATAAGTGAATGGATAGGGATCTGAATGGATGTAGTGCAAAATTTTAATTAGTGTTGCTGCCGTTGTTGCTGTCGGTACCCTGATTTTCCCTGAGAGATTTAGGACACAGAAACTTGCAGTTGTGGAGATCATGTACATCATCACAACATTTTATAGATGGAAAATAATCAAAATGTACTGGAGCACCGTAAATAAATCTCTGGTTCATATTTACTGTAAAGAGTGTGAGTGTGCAGTAGAGAGTTGAAATGATCGTCTAAATTGAATAACCAAGGTAAATAAATTAAATAATAAATAAATACATAATGAAGTGCTTTGCGCATGATTTGGGAGAGGGCAGTGTTTTTGATGGGGTGTGAGGGGAACTATGAAGATTTAAATGATATCACAGCATGGCTGATTGGATTTTGAAATGCCATCCAGCATGGAAATATTTTTCATTACACTGCAGCTGAGATCTGAATCTCTTTGTTTAGAGGTTTTCACTCTGCAGTGTGTTTGTTTTTTTCTACCTAAATGTTTAGCAGGGGACCATAGACATATTTTTCCTTCATTTGGCTCTGTGCTGAACAATTTTAGATTTGCAATCAAACATTTCATATATGTGGTTTAAGTGCAGGTTCTCAGCTTTTATTAATGGGTATTTTAATACATTTTGGTTTCACCATGTAGAAATAACAGCATGTGTTATGCATACCCCCCCCCCCCCCCACCCTATCCACCCTTATTTCAGGGCAATATAATGTTTGGGACAAATGGCTTCACAGGTTTTTCTGATTAGTCAGGTGTGTTCAATTGCTTCTTTAGTGCAAGTATAAAAGAGCTCTCTGTATCTTGTCTTGATTCTAGGCTTTGTGGAGTCTATTATTGGGGTTCGTTAGCATAAGGACCAGAGTTGTGCCAGTTTATGAGGCCGAGAAATATTAAAGAAAAAAAAACAGTCAGAGACACAGGCCAAACCTTAGTCTAACAAAATCAACCATTTGGAACATCATTAGGAAGAGAGCACTGGTGAGATCAGTAATCACAGAGGGCCTGGTAGGCTAAGGAAGAACTCTACGATTTACTCTACCTGTCGGTAGGGTCTGTACTGCCCCCTTGTGGACAGCACCCCAATTCCCTTCTTGGCGTCATTATATATAGGCTATACAGTGTGTGTGTATAAGTAAGAAATATTTACTTGAAAAATGCCTGTTGTATACCTAACACCACTGATGGACATTAGCCATTTCAGTACTATGCTATAGAAAAGCTTCCAGGCTTATGTAGTTACTGACAGATCTGATAAAATGGTGAGTAAATGTGGCAGATTTAGCCTTTTCAGCTGGGCACCATTTTTCCCTGCCTATTTGGGCACAAGAGGGATGTGCTACCCCAGGAGAGGAAACTCGAAAATTGTGTTCTCATAAAACGAAAATCGAAGCTCAAATTTCAGTAATAATGCTTTCGAAAACCTCATATGAACCCTTTCAACGTGTTGACATTTCTATTTTTTTTTTATTTATTTTTTTTTTTAAATCACTGAAAGCGCATGTCTTGCTTTCGTCTCACGTAGGTCTTGGCCATAAAGGCTTGCACCTTGTTTGATGGAACCTGATGAAAATTGATTGAAAGAATCGTCAGATAGGAAAACTAATGACGAAAGGCCCTGTGAACGATACTTTTGGCTCCTCTATTTAGCCAGCGTGCCCTGCAGACAGAATTAGCTTCTCTGTTGTCTTCATTGTTTCCCATGAAATTGCATTGTCTTCTCTGGAGACCAAAGCTGCCGGAACACAATTTAATGAATCAACAAGAAGTCGTACTCAATTTAACAAAGCCAAGCTGTGCCAAGGCCTTTATGACGGACATTTTGTGAGTCTGGCCAAGGACCTGCCAGATTAATTAAGATTTCAAGTAAGCATAGAGTGGCAGTGACTGCTAGATCTTCAACACAAAAATTAAATTCAAAATGCAGTCTCTTTCCTGACATTTATTTTCTGCTCTTTGACATAAACCGTGAAAATAAATGGTCAGGAAAAGAAAAAGTTTGACAGTCAAAAAAGTAAAAAGTAAGAAGTAGTAATGAGGAGGGAAAAAGTAGATTGCTGCTACATTATTTATAGGTTATTAAAATTTATACTGCACATATGCCTGAAATGCCTGAAAATGGGTTTAAATATTTTATTGTGTTTATAAATACAATTTCATTTTTCAATATTTAAGTCAATTTTCTCAGGAAGCAGTTTGTCTTCCTCTCTAATCTCTTAACTAGTGTGGTTGACATGCATATTTGAATTTCATTTTTTGTGGAGAGAAAAATATCTTTTGTTCCTTCGCAAAAAGTGAGGCATGCACAAATGCAAAGCATTTACTCATTAAGAATGCATGAGTTTAAAGCCTCCATTTGGATTGTTGGTTTGTGTTCATTTGAGAGAAAACTGCAAAGGGTCAATGCACAGCACACTGTATACTGTATATTTGCCATCATGAAAAAGTGTGTGTATCTATCAAATATGGCTTTTAAAGGTGGTAGTATTTCATACGTCACATATATGTCAGCTTTGAAAAAGGGAAATGAATGTTGTGATGGATATCCTAGCTTGCAGAATTTAATACTGTGTATTCTCTAAACATTCAGAGTTGGTTTCCGTTCTACTGGCAGGTTGGATGTTTATCCCCTGACACAAAGGCAGTGATTAAGGAGGGAATGAGGGGTACACACCCTCACTAGTATGCAGGGACTATTAAATTGCCCCCACCGATAATTTAATCAAAACGTATTGAATTGTCCCCATCGATAAATCCATTAACTCTGAAACATCATCTGCCATTCATTATTTATCTAGGCCTAGATGGGGCTGACAAACATAACAAATAATACCGTAAATTTGGGTATTGGTTGTCTGCAGAACAATGGTCAAATGTATCCACACCAATGTTAAAATCAGACCCTACCCCCTTGCCCCCAAATTATTTCATTACAAACTTGTTCCACTTGGAATGTAAAAAATGTATTTGCTTTTAATAATCCACCAGACGTGGTCCTTTAAACTGAAATGATTGATTTACTGCTCATCGTGCTTTGTGATTTGTGTAGAAGACAACAGGAGTACCTGCAGTGGAGTGTCCGAGCACTAGGACCTTTTTTTTTAGAAAAGCTTTGCTTATGCATCACTCACATTAATAATCACCCTGTTACTGACGCCTTTTATGTACGACTTCAAACAGAATATCTGCAATGGTTGGAATTGATTTTCCAGCGTGACATTTCTTGAAGCGTGTATAAACGATGAAAACTGCCAAAATGAAAAGTGATTCCTCCTTGTTTATTAGCAAAATTAACCTGCTGTGTGCTCATGACTGCAAGCATATCATCCTGGGAGCTTAATGAGTTCGTTATGAATTTTTTAAAGATGTAGTCAGAATCATTCACCAGCTGCTCATTTGATGTGTTGGAGAAACGGGCAAGGACATGCAGAAATGATCCACAGTTAGTGCAGTATGGTGGACTCTGAATATGACCATCCTTCCTTAATTCAGTTATGGGTTGTGAGTGCTGTGGTCAAAATACTGAAGTTCAAACATGGCAGTGAGGTAATGTACAAAAATGGAACAGTGTGGTGGCTTATCTGTAACAAGCCTGTCACCCTGCAGCCCCCCTTAATTTTATGATTTCTGACATCATTTTGTATTTGGATATCTGTGCTGTTACCCTTCACAGTTTTATTTTTAGATTTTTGGATCATTAAATCTTACTTCTTATTTTGGGAGTGAAGAGAAATCCATACTTGAAACAAAGAAATCCTCAGTAATCATGGTAAACTAATATTACATGGTTCATATAAATATGTTTGTTTAAACTTCATTATAGCATAATATATGATGGAATTAACATGGTAGAATATGTTTGATCAAAGCTTACCTCATAATGCATGTATTTACAAGACAGTAAATGAGCAACTATTGCAACAGGTAGCACATCATATAGGGAATGCTTTGCTCCCTGATTGCACTCTGTAAGAATTCCTCTTTTTGGCTTTCAGCTAATTAAAATTGTTAAGTGTATCGACGGCCAGAACATTTGTGTGCCTGTCGTTAGCAATTTATCAAAATAAATCTTGGATGGGTTTTATTTACCTGACCTTGACCAAGCAGCAATGTCACCAAGTTAAATGTTTGCACCTGAATGAGGATCATGTGGCTACCTTAAGGATGATGTCATACAAAACATGTAGCTGGGGGTTGCGGGGTGGCTCATCCAGGTAAGGCAATGTTTCAGGTTGTGGATGGGCCCCGAGGTCTTATATCGAATATGGACAAACCCCCAACACCTCAATATGCTTTAACATGGCGTAAGGATGGGAAGGATTCAGTCGCTATACTCCCACTGGTGGCCACACGTCTCCCTGTTGGGCTGCAGCACATAACGGACAGGTGTGATTTAGCCTTTTTCTTGTCTTCCTTTTAAATAGAGGTACTCCTTGATCTTGGTATTTTAACATGAAGTCCTCATTTCTGTATCTACTGCAAAAATATATTAGTCATCAACAGCGTGACAGAAACTATTCTGTGTGGCAGTGAAACATCTTAGTGGTATTATACCCATTTTCTATGTAAACAGTATTACAGTATTATTTTATGGAGGGAGAGCGGCAGATTCCCACTGAGGAATTAAAACACTGGCACTAAATTGGTTTTGTTTTGGTCCATGGAAATTTAATTTGTTTAATCACGTTCTGGTTTCCTGTGTATAATTCTATTACCAAGAGAAGCGAAAAAATATTTTAAAGTCCATACATTTTCAAATCATTGCATATTATTTAAGATGAAAATGTTAAAAATGATTTAAGAACAGTCAAACATTCTAGTGTTCACAGTTTTAACATCAAACATTTAGAAGAACCTAAAATGTCAATGTTGGCACATGAATGATAGCTATGAATTTTCCATAGATTTTTTTAACAGCAGACAAGTCACTATTTAGAACAGCAACACACAAATAAACTTCATTATGAGACCATTTGGATCTGTAATTTTGCGCTTTCAATTTAATGTATTTTATAAATAAATACAAAATCAATTTTTAAAAACCTCCCATTTGATTTCTGTGGTTGTCTGCAGTTGGTACTGTAGTTCCCCTTTCCTTTTTTAAGGCAGAGGTCCCTTTGAAGACCACTTTACAGGTCTCAAAGCTTAGACTGAAGCATTCTGGATCAGATTCGTGAAATTCAAAGAAACAAAGACAAGTTGACTACTTCAGGGCATAAGTAACACGTCACATCATCCCAGGGTTGACAGCAAAACCACAGTACTCGTCCACAATGTAATACTAATAAGTGCAAGTGCTATAGTGCATCTTACCAGGTTACATTACTCTTAAGGAGTGCTCTGTGTTTAAAAAAAAAAATCCCGATCTACACCTGGTTCTGATGTGGGACAACTGACATTTATGACAACTCATGGGAGAGGTGTTGCGGAGAGGAATCTCCACCTTTTTTTGTCTTTCTTTTTTAAAACTTTTTTTAAAGCATCATTGAAAGTGGGCGGCTGGCGTTGGAGGTACTGTGCGTCTCTGCCTCAGGCGCCAGGCCGTGGGGAGCGGGCAGTGCCCCGGCGCACGCATTCAGCTCCGGGAGGAGCAGTCGCACATGCCCTGGCACAGGCACTGGCAGAACCCGTACACCAGGCACACAGTCAGGCTGGAGGGCACCAGGCTCACGCACACGATGCCCAGCGTCACCCGCTGGATCACCAGCAGGTAGATCCCCAGCGGCAGGGAGCCGAAGTAGAAGAAGCCCAGCAGCCAGACCAGTATCCTGGGCACGTGGTTGCAGAATTTGGAGAAGACGTCCTGGTCCGCGGGGCCGTTGGAGGTGACGGACACGGAGTCCAGGCTCTGCTCCGCGTAGTAGTCCGAGCTGCCGTTTCGGCTGGGCGAGCGCTGCAGGTCCCTCTGCACCTCCATGATGGTGATGACCAGGCAGTTGGAGGAGTCGTGGGACGGGCTGGAGGACGAGAGGTTCTTTGGGGTCAGGACCACCTCCTTGCTGTCCGAGCTCCAGGACTTGTCCCGCGTGGCCAGCTTGGACATGATGTTGGAGTCGTCGGGCAGCCCCGCCACCTCGTACTCGGTGACCTCCGTCTCGTGGCGGCAGAACGGGCAGCTGATGAACTGCGAGCCGTCGCCCATGTCCAGGATCTTGTTGAGGCAGCGGGCGCACACCCTGTGCAGGCAGTCCAGGATCTTGGGCTTGCGGTTGTGGGCATTGTAGCGCTGGTAGCAGATCTTGCACTCCAGCTCGTCGCTGGCGGGCCTCTCCTCTGCTGCTGCTGCTGCTGCTGCTTCCGTCTGGGCGCCGCTCATGTTTGCGTCATGCTCTGCAGGGGAAAGGCGGACAGACAGACGTCATCGGTCAGTAGCGCCGTACGTAAGGTCAAAGGTCAGCCGCTAACCTGAAAAGTGACGTCCCGTGTTACGCGAACACGCACGTGATAAATAGTACAGGCCAGTGCTCCCGGGGCGTGTGGTTCTTCGCTCTCTGTGGTTTGTCGTCTTCCAGACGTTAGCCAGAAATGTTCAGCTAGCATTTAACATTCTGTCTAAGAGCTATTTATGGATTTATCTGTGAGAAAACCTGATTAATCTGTCAAAAACAATAGAAGCACTCGGGGTATTGTGCCAAAGGCCTTTCATTGCTTTTCCTTTGGACAGGGTAACACTGCGTGACAGCAGTTCTGCGTGTTATTACCTGCATATCACAGATCGTTGCTTATGGTGGTGCAGTAGTCCTGGGCTTTTGTGCATTACGTCGGGACGATGTTACCTTTATGTTATCTTTTATGTGATCTCGTTAATAGCTCTCTCTGTAGCTGTGCTTAATTTCCTTTGGTCACTGTCTGTCGCTGTTCTGACATTCCCTGATTTTATGGACTGCGACCTCCCGTGGCAATAAAAGACAAATGATATCCATTTCAGTGTGCCGTCTACAGACACATTTTGGATTTTTTTTTAATTTTATTGAGAAATATTTATTTCTCAAGGTTTGGCATTTACAGTTGTTTCTGGATAATTGAAGGCATACTTTTTTTTAGGAGAAATTAGGAGTGCTTTGTCTCTATTTAAATGCGGGATTAGTGAGATATAAATTCAGGATTAGTGATCCATATTATTTATTTACCTGTCTTCAAATGCGCAGTTAACATTATTAATTACCGTTTGTTGATTGAATAGCATATCGGAGGGTAATGGAGCAAGCTTTTCTTCATCCAGAGGAAATTGATCATATTTTTATTTTTTTACTGGAGGACAAATAAACCTATTAATTAATTGTGTATGTAATTCTCTACATTTAATAAAAATAGATTCTGGCTGAAACCAAATAACAAAAAGAAATAATCCCAGAGAAATGTGTTTCACAAGTGCCTGAAGGCTGCTGTTTTATCCCACTGGCTGTTTCAATGTCATTAAAAAGAGGCTTGTTAAAGCCAGTCCTCTTCATGGATGTCTGGACTGTTCATAACTGATAATACATACGCATAGAGCTTTTCAGAGTTATATGGCCAAAGCATGAGAGTCCATCCATTGTGTACTTGGTAATATGATGGCCTTTCAGCATTTGGACAAAGCTGATCCTCTGCAGTCTCCATAATAAGGTTTTATTGTTTCTTCCTTTTCAACTAGGTAAACATCAGATAGAACCTTACGCTTCCTGAAGGACCTTCAGCTGTGACACTCGGCGCACACAAACGGGAGAATAAAAAAAATTACGCAAAGTAATTTCTTGGAGTCAAAATATTAAGATTCAGTCAAAGTTTTCTTGCGACGCAACGTGAGAAACAAGCTCTCTCGCTGTGGAAGGCCTGCTGTGCATCTATAACCTCCTGTCAGACACGAAACTTGCCTTGTTCCGTTTCATTTTTTTCCCCGAGATGACAAGCTGGTCCTGTGCGTGATCGTGTTAGCGATCGCCTGATTTCACAACCCCGTTCTGCACAGTCGCCTCACACAGAGCCTGTCTGCAGCACACACCTGTAAGGGTGTTGCTCCATAAAAAAAGCTTGACTTTTTTTTTTTTTTTCTCAATCAATTCTGAATAGCCAATTCTTACAGCTCATATTGAACAAACCCTTAGCACTGTTGACTGCTGCTACTGCTGTATTCTCTTGGCAAACGCCAGGCACAAGTTTGGGCTAAAAGAGTAGTTTCTGTTCATTTATGACAAAAAGGTGGCATCATCATCAATGATGCTCGCTATTAAACTTTGAATCCAGTTAAAGGAAACCGTTTTGAAAGGATAAGCACACACCAGCTGTGGTTTAATGTTTTCAACATGAACATTTAAACAGTTGATATTGTCAGAATTATGACTGTGTGAGGCACATTGTTGGAGTATTATGCGCAATCACAATATGTTGTATAGCAGCTGTTAAGGAAAAAAAACTAAATCCAATTTCAGAAATGACCTTTGCAGGTTGTTTTAATAGGATGAAGCAGGTTTAATTTTATGGCCTGCTTGATATCCTGTCATTTAGCTGTATGAACCATTCAGTTTTTACATTTGTCTGGTGGCCGCTTCTGACTTCATTACTCCAACAGTCCTTCTTAGACTAACAGTTCATAGATTTCCATTGGTACATCAGTTGTGATGTGCAAGTCGTACGTCTGCAAGCATACAGTTGGAAATACAGCACAATCTACAGGTGCTGTCAGGGGGAGATGGGGAGGCAGGGAGGAACGCGATGAGTAATTCTCTGACAAGAGCAGCACTAGGTAGCGGTGTTACCTTTCCTTGTGGATTGTGCAGGCAGCGCTTAGTATTGACAGTTTAAATGGATTAAACGCGGAAATTTTATTCAGGCAAATGAAAAGGAATGGAAGGGGGACGTATAATTATGCTAGTGATCGCATGCAAAATGGTGGACATAAAATGGGCAGAGATTGATATAAATTGCTCTTCCGTTCAATAACTGGCTGTCTGTGTAGCGCTGAGATGGGGAGGATCTAGATATACTTTGTTGGATATACTTGGCAGGCTTTGGTGGTATATGGTAGTAGACCAGCAATGGGGACAGTGGTCTCAATGGAACAAATGATGCTGCTGGTGTGTTTGGTGTGCCATGCTTGTCAGTGGCTCAGCTGAGTTCATATGTATATGTGTGTGCAACCATAACCTTGCCTGTCTTAAGTAAAAGCCTGTTTGCCTCATAAAGTGGCAACTCTGATACTTGCACAACTTTAGGGAGGGAAAAAGCGAGAGTTGAATGTTAGCTTCAGCACACAAACCTAAAAACTCCCCAAGCTTCAGCAAGTGTGGGAGAAGGCCATCACTGGCCCTGCAGTCATGCACAGAGGTGTGGAAATAGTCTTGCCTGAGGGCCCCGGCAGCCAGTTACTGGGTTGATGGAGTATGGGTCCTGAAGCTCGCCGGGAGGGGGAGCAAGGGCCAGTCCTGTTGGGGTTCAGCTACCTCACTGTGTTTTAGAGGGCAGTGACGTTGGGATGAAGCCATGTCGCCCGTGGCTGTTTTCCAACTTTCCTGCAAAAGTTTCTGGTTTCGTATTTTGCCGTTATGTAAATTGCTCACACACTTTGTGTGTTTCAGCAAGTTTCGCAAGCCTGACAATAGTAGTTTGTTCTTCTAACATGACCTTCGTGTAAAATATCCTCGGCTAAACCGGTGTAAATTTATTCTAATAACAAATCAAGTCATTCAACTGTCATACATCAGTTGCTAATGTTTCTGATGGTTATTGTTGCTGTCCGGCCGCAACTCCCCTGTTCTGCTGCGAGGACAAAGCAGCTGAAATATAATCATCCACAGTCTTTCGCTTTTTTTTTTTTTACAGACTTGCTGGTGTCTTGCGGAGGGGAAAGCGCTCAGCAGCATGAGATTGTGTGATCAGAGCAGAATGCAGCCAAGTACAGCCTTGAGCTTCTCTCAGAAATCTCGTTCAATATAACTATTTGATACGTTTCACGACATTACATTTCATTATCCTGAGCGACGGGCAATGACTTGTCAGCTCTTGAATGTTTTCGTACATTTTTAAGTTGCGTACTGAAGTAAAGCAATAATTGAAAACGCCTCAAATTGTTTTCGGGAATGCTTCCTCCAAATTAGTTTGGGCTGAATAAATCTGAAAGTCGCACTTTCGGGCTAAGTGCATTTATCAGATTCTGTATAAATCCCTGGTACGCCACTCCTGTTGTCTTGACTACAAGAACAAATTTCAAATTTTTTCCGTGTAAGTGCTATCACATTAGTGTTTCAAATTGCAGCAGTTTCTGGCTAAAAATCCTAATTTCCACCCCACCAAGCTCCAGATCAGTGCACCACGAGGCTTTCACTTTGTCCCCAGCTGTTCACCTGTGTGTGACAGAGAAACAAATGGGAGAAGCTTCCAGAAAGACGAGGCTAATGAAGCTAATTGCGTTCCTGCTCTCAGTGCTGTGCAGGCTGTTAGCTGTGATTTATTATCTGGACTGCGCGTCCACCTCCGCGTGTTTCATATCTAGGCCTGCATCCTGAAATTTGGTGTTTGTCTGTTTCGTTTAAAAAGATGCCGTTGTGTGTATTGGAGGCGTTACTGTGATTAATGATAGTGGTGTGTCTGAACCCAAATACCCTATTTAGAAATGAACAGTAAATGTGTTGTTTAGAATAATTTTTTTTATTCAAAGTTGATAAATGGTGTTCTGAAAATGCCTAATGGTGAGATTGGTGGAAAAAGTGCATTATTGCCATCCACCAACACCCCTCCCCCCCCCCTTTTCTTGAATGTGACTACGGACGCAGTTGTTTGAAGATGCCCACATAGTGCTGTCTCTGCACACCCATAATTAGTGCTATATTTACTTGTAGTATATTATAGTGACTGTATAAATCTGTAGTTGATTCTACAGGTATAAATAGTAATTAATAACATAAACAAAAGGTTGTGAAAGCTGTAATGGGCATATTCTTGTGGAGGATATTCTGTCATGGTATATTGTACTTTTCAAGTTTAGATTTCCTGCAGTTGTTTTGCAGTTCTATTTTCGCTTATCATAAAAAAATACCATTTTCTCCATTTCTTTTTTCATATAAATCGTGGATTAACTCGGCTGGCCTTTTATTATTATGACTCGCTTTCGCCAATGCAGGTGGTCCTACAGCCCACGGGTATTTTACATTTTTTACTGCATATTTTATCAGTATATTAGCTTCCCACCAGCTGAGTATGTGTGGAGTCTTGAGCTCATTTTACAAGCTCATTTTATGCCATATATTGGCTGCATGCAAAAATGATTGGTGCTTTATGATCTGGTCTGTCCTCATTATTTCTTATGAAGGTCTTTGACAATGAAGGACCATATGTTTCACAGAAAAAGGGTAAAAGCACTGTTGAAATTTTCAATGGTAAACATATGCTATAGAATAATTTATTCATTTGGTGCCATTAAAAATGCATTGTGAACAGAGTATTTCCTTTGGGAACTTGGCCAAGTGCCTTATCTGCAATTACAACAGCATCATTTTCATGTATTTTATCACATTCCCAAAACCTTCTGAAATGAAACAAAATGCCTTAATAGCTGTGAGAATTCAGACACCCTTATAATTTATTTGGGAAACATGGCATACCATAGGTGGTGATATAGATGCCTACGTCTATATGTGTATGTCTTGTGAAAAATACGTAGATCCTTCTCTTGATTGCTCTAAAGACGGTTCTTAAACATGTCTTTCGTGTTGCAGCCTGCATATTCTAGCGTGAAAACGGCACAAAATGTCCGGCTGGTGACCTGCGTACGGCAAAAGACCCCCTGGTGTTTTAGGCATGGTGTGCTGACGCCGCAGGCTCTCTCTGTTATTCTTACTGTCTCTTTCACCTCAGCATCACTCCCACTCTCAGTCCCTCTTACCGCGGGGCGAACATCACCTTCCCTCACAGTCCGCTTATTATGTGGAGAAAAATGGCGTGTGTGTACGGTAATGGGTTGACATGATCCCCTTAGCAGTCAAGTAATGGCAGCGATAGTGTCACTGAGCGCACAGTCATTAGGGGGATTGGGTTCCTCGGTACGGGCATGACGGGCGGCGGAGCGGGAATCGAGTCTGTCGAATCCTTCGCTTGCGGACCGGGCGCAGATGGCGGGCTCTGTCTCTCCAGCCCCAGAATATACACTGCGTCTGTGACTCAGAGCCGCCTATTTCTGGACCGCCGTCGCTGGTTCTGTGTTCTGTTCTGTAGCGGTGCCGTTCTCGTCGAAAGCATCTCCTGTAGTGTACGTCTGTCAGGTCCACATTCTGAAGATGTCACTGCTTTCCGCATTTGTGCGTTTGAGATTGTCCAGCGGGTGTCAACTCTCAGCTACATTTAACATATTGATTTAGATAATGTGGTTTGCTGCAGAGTTGTTGTAAATTATGAATTATTCAGATTGTTATTCCCCCTCCTGAATATTT
This sequence comes from Anguilla anguilla, assembly GCF_013347855.1. Taxonomy (NCBI): domain Eukaryota; kingdom Metazoa; phylum Chordata; class Actinopteri; order Anguilliformes; family Anguillidae; genus Anguilla; species Anguilla anguilla. The sequence goes on along the minus strand of NC_049216.1, from coordinate 29,806,247 downwards.
TAAAGCCATTATTTTTGTTTACACTCTATTGATGTGTGCCCTTTTTTAGAAATTAAATGTGCTGTGAAAATGTTTTCTTAGCCGACCCTGAAATCCCTACGGTGAAATGCCCTGAAAAAACTGACAGTTGAGAGTGAAAATAAAAGAAAGCAGATGTTTTTTTACAGGATTCTCAGAATAACAGCATTGTATTGTTGAAGAATATTTTATATTTTATACCTGTGCGGCAGGGGCGAGTCCGTTAAGTGCCTTTTCATTCTGTGTGTCTAAATGTTCCCTTGTATTCTTGTCTTCAGTGTTAAACCATACTATGCAGATTTTTTTTCTTCCTGTGGTTCTGCATTTACGATCAAAGTCTCCTCCTCTGTCTTCAACCCCGCCCACTCACCCCAAGTACCCCACCTAATGTAGCTAGCTGGATAGCTAGAGATAAGATTACTTTTTTAGGTCCAACAGACAACAAGTCATTGCTTGCATTGCTTTTCATCCCCTGGGTGAACTTCACCACCGAGGAGAAGCGATTCCAAGGTTCACTTCTCAAACGAGCCCTTGCCAACTTGTCTTTTTGCTTCGCTGTGTCTGGCCGTCTTCACTAGTTAGCTAGCTAGCAAGAAACACTCCAGTGAAATCCGATCCCAAACTACAGGCTCTGTAGCCGCGCCCACCCCTCCCCACACAGAAAGGAGTGCCACGCCTAGGAACATCCAGAACACATTTAAAAATAACAAACACAGGTAAAGGTGCACAAATTTGGCGAAAGTGCATGAAGACAGATCGCCAGTTGAATCATAGACATGCCTTAGCATGGTTCTTCTGTAATTGTTTTAAGGTAAAAACAAAAAACAAAAAAATCCTGCATAGTGTGCCTTTAACGCGAAAGCTAAGGAATCGAACGGTCAGCATGCCGCAGTGAAAAGGCAGCCAAACCCAAGATTCCTCAAGCACATCTGCAAGTGCTGTAGCGCTGTGACTGTGTCCCAAGTGGAGGAAAACGCACTTTGCTCCAGTTTGGAGCTGCCTGACTCTCACGCCTGTGCTGGAGTTACAGGCGTCTGCGCAGCCCTCCCACCATGCTAGTTTTCCTGGGAAGGTCTGCTGTTTGAAAACAGCGTTTCCCTCACAAACGAGCAGACAGATTTTTTAAAACGACGTCGCGGAGGCCCGGTTTCCTGGGGGAGCGTGTCCTGTCGAAGGACCGGGTGAAGGGATGGGTCCCGTGAACCCGGGGATGAAATTCTGACCGTGCCGCCTGCCGGGTGGGGAGTCACGCAGGGCAGCGCCCGGCGGGCCAGAGCCGTGCCCGAGCAGGGTTTAATTTGGCAGGGTGCCCCCCCCGCCCCCCCCCCCCCCATGCGAGAACGCGTGTGTGCTGGTCAGTCGAGCGGACCACTGGGTCTTTCTGCACCGGCTGTAAACATGCTACTGACAGCCCGTGCGGTGACTGTGGAGGTAAAGGTTGCGTTAACCTTGCAAATGGTTACCATTGGTTACCACTGCAATCAGGTCTGTGAAAGGAACTGACAGGTGGTTATTCTGCGTCAGGACGTATGTTAATGGTAAAACGCTCCTGGCAATGCCATTTAGTCCAGCCTGTTAAGCTCAGCTTTTTCTGCCATTCGTCCTGTTGTTCTGGAGGTCTGCTGCTCTTAAATGCGTGTGGAATTGAAGGTAGACAAATTTAGATTTTAAGGAAGGGCATTTATTTATTCTTAATGGCTTGGGCAGTCCCTGAAAAGTGGGAGTGGCAAACAAGCTGAGCTGTAGTGAATGTGTTTTGGACTTGTTTGTGAATGTATATATAATGATTTATCCTGTCAGATTTATCCCCGTCTCATCTTAATTTTTATCCTCTCAAATAAATTACATTTGGCAAGGGCCCGCCTCCTGAAGTAAATATTGATGAGACCCTAAGTGGCCTTTTGTTGCCGTGTGTGTGTGCCCTTTTATTCTTTGTCTGCGGAAAGGTTCTTTCTGACTCTCTGACTGTGCTGGTTTTGATCATTGGGAACGCTCTGTGAAATGCTCTGCTCAGTGTCCTGTTGTGCGTGCTTTCCTCTCTCTCTCTCTCTCTCTCTCTCTCTCTCTCTCTCTCTCTCTCTCTCGCTCTCTCTCTCTCTCTCTCGCTCTCTCTCTCTCTCTCTCTCTCTCTCTCTCTCTCTCTCTCTCTCTCTCTCTCTCTCTCTCTCTCTCTCTCTCTCTCTCTCTCTCTCTCTCTCTCTCTCTCTCTCGCTCTCTCACCGCTCTGAAGCTGGGGCACAGCCCTAATTCGGGATTCTGCAGAGGTGTCAGACTTCAGCGGTCTCACATCTGATTCTGCAGCTGTCCTGGCAGACGGAGACCCACCGACACGTTTTTGTATCGATAACAGGAAGGACAAATGCTTCCCCCAGGTGTCTGGGTGCTTGTAGAAATGCCCTTGCTGTGTTTTACACTCCAATCGACTGATAATTGCAGATGCTAGGAAGTTTGCTCACTGACATGCATAAGATGAGTGGGACTGAAATGGGACAGAGCCACACAGTAGTAGGCAATGCAGCTGAGCATGCAGCTTTATTTACTGTGTTATGCAATAGGGATTTCTGTGTATGGTCTTTATATTGCCCCTCACAATTAGCCTAGCTGTTTTGTCTGTTTGATTCAGTTAATGTGGTAAAGCTGCACTGAAACTACTAATGGTCTTAAAATGAACAATCATTCTTTGGGTTATTGAGTCACGGTTAAGTGTTCTTCCTTCAACGCGCCAGCCTAGCATGTTATAATGCTGTCCTCGGTGAATGATTTTGTGCCTTATAGGGACCTGGCCACGTGACTGTGTGTGTCCTTATTAATGCTTACAAATGTTTGTGGTGCGCGTTATGCATTAAGCTGAGTTTGATTAACGGGTGCCATTTGTAGCTGATATATGACTTGTCAGTGAGCAGTGGAAGGGCTGTCAGGTTCCTGGGTGCTCCCCCCAAAAAGATTTATCCCCCCCCCCCCCCCCCCCCGGAGACACGCCCGCTCCACGCCAGACATGTCGTCTCCTCGGTAAACATTTCTCTCCGCTCCTGGGCTCTGGCGGAAAGGTTAATGGCCGATTTACATGACAATTACCCGGCTCTGTCGTGGCGGTGCACCTCCCCGCGGAGGGGGAGCGGAGAGGAGGCCTCCGGGCCTCCGAGATCCTGGCCACAAAGCCGGAGAAATGCGATCTGCGGAAGCATTTCCCATGATCACCCTGGCTCACGCCAGGCCGCTGAGGAGGATCCGTAGGCCAAGGCGTTCGTCTAGGGCGGCGCACGACGGGCGCGATGTGTCGCTTCCAATCACTCAAAGGTCACACTCATTAAAAATTCATTCATGCCATGTTTCATTCTGGCCAAATGAATTTTAATAGGTTTTTTTTGTGTGTGAGTGTGTGTGTGTGTGTGTGTATTCACTTTTCAGGAGTTTGATAAAGAACTTCACATCCATCACCAGTGCCCTTTGTTGGCATCGCTTTAAAAACCGTCTTCAGGCGATTAGGCTATTCAGAATTAAAGCACTGTTAAAATATCCTTTTCACAGTGTCTCAACCTGATTTGCATTCAGCAGAGACGATATCCTTAAAGGTTATGTGGAAACGTTGCAGCAGCAGAAAAATCTGTCGCTCTTCAGCAGTATTCAGACGTGATAGCCAATTTGATGACTGACTTGAGGGGAAAGAGTGTCTCTGGTAAACTGCAGAAGAAATGTTTAATGTTCCGCCCCTCCACAGTCCCCTGCCTGCTCAGCTAATGATCTCTGGGTGATCTGGGTGCTTTGTCTCAAATAATACTGAATGGACACCTTTCTTTTTACCATTTCTAAAAAAAAATTGTGTGGAACGCTGAATAAAGTCAGAATTAAAGATGCACTACTTGGCCAAAAGTATGTGGACACCTGACATCCGACATCTCATCCACAATTATGGGCATTAATATGGAGTTGGCCTGCCCGTTGCTGCTATTACAACCTCCAGTCTTCTGGGAAGTTTTTATACTAGGTGTTGGAGCACTGCTGCAGGGATTGACTTCCATTCAGCCAGAAGAGCATTAGTGAGGTCGGGCACTGATTGGGCGATTAGGCCTGGCTCGCAGTTGAGGTTGAGGTCAGGGCTGTGTGCAGTCAAGTTCTATATGGACCTCGCTGTGTGCCTGGGGGAACTGTCATGCTGAAACAGGAAAGGGCCTTCCCCAAACTTTTGGGGAAGCACAGAATCGAATATGCCTTACTGATCTAAATCCAAAATCCATTGGATTTTCGATAAGACGTTATCAGGCACATAGAGCTGTGTTTGTATAGAATTGGGTTCAGCCTGTCTCCTGCGCTGTAAAATATATTGGAAGCCAATTCCACCTCAGTAAACCGCCCGGATACTTCTTTTCCACGACAGCGGACCACAGAGCTTATCGTATATCCGTCTCATGGCACCAGCAGTGAGTTAGAGGCTCATGTACCGGTTCACCGACGTGCCTGCGGGTCCAGCTCTTCCACCACTCTCAGTTGGGGGGGCGGGCTGTAAACGAAAGGAGGCCGGCTCTCGCTTTGTTTCTCTGGGCCGGTAAATATCGAGGGAGCCGGCTCACAGACCGGCACAGCTGAGCGCTGTGTTAAGGCACTGGGTTTTGCCACCTTCCCTCCCACTGAAGGGTAACGGTTAATGGTTTTTAACCGCAGTGTCAAACTGCCGAACGGTGCGTCTGCGACGAGAAGTTCCGTTAGCCGGTCGGTCCGCTCGGCTAATTACTGCGTTCGGGCTCTTTTCCTGTGTTTCCCTTGGTTTTGCTCCAGCACGCGGGTCAGCGCGGCCATTGTGATTCCCATTTTGTAAAAGCGTGGGTTGTCGGTGGAGATGAAGGACGTGCTTCCCTTATCGAATAAGGCTGTGCCAGTTAACCGGAGCTGATGTTACATTGAAAAGCTCTGTCTGAGACACCACATTGTTTTTCCTCCCCCCCCCCCCCCCCCCCCCTTGATTTTGCTGGATAGAAAAAGGCTGCAAAGCTCTCCCGTGGAGGTACCTGGCAACATGCCCACGAGCTTGAGAAGTGGTTACTGCTATGAACGAGCAAATGGGAAATTCTGCAGCATCGGTAAAATTAAGTTTGTTCGGCGGTTTCTCTGTGCCAGTGATCTTCATTACTGGTCCTGGAGAGCTGCAGGGTCTGCTGGTTTTTTGCTTTCGCCTCAATATCAGCGGCCGATTCAGACCCAAGAAACCACCAGGTGAGGTGAGCTAACTGCGTAATCGACTGCTTCATTTGATCAATAAGGTGCCGAGCAACAACAAAAACCAGCAGACCCTGCGGCCCACCAGGACCAGGAATAAATGCTCTGCACTGCTCTACATCATAAGATAAATTGTGCTAAAAAAAAAAAAAAAAGAAAAAGGTAGACATCATATCAACAGCTCTGGATCCACCATCAGAATGTCTGATCTGCTTCTGTTGATGGAATGACTTCATGAGTGTGTTCATGCCGGTCACATTCAGCATATCGTTTTGGCTTTTACTGTCCTTAGAACTGGTATCCGACTAATGTTCAGAGGAGCTACAAAGCCGCTTTTCCACCGCATGGTACCAGCTCAACTCGACTCGACTTTTTAGATTTTCCATCGGGAAAAAGTTGTGGATAGTACCTGGTACCTGGTACTTTATTTGTTATCACCTACGTCGAGGTTCCAAGCGAGCTGAGGCGATACCAAAAGGTGACGTGAAAACACTGCAGACCACTGACTGGTCAGAGCAACGCGTTTCATGCGGCGTCGCTATGACGACCAGCTACATTGACGGGGGTACTATCTGCAGTGGAAATCGAAGTACCTGGTGCCAAAAGCGAGTAGAGTCGAGTCGACTTGAACCGGTACCATACGGTGGAACAGCAGCTCAAGGGAATGCGTAAAAGAGCTTTGACTCTTTGACTCGGTTCTCCTCAGAGAGTATGTGACACACCTCTGATTACAGTAATTAGGCCCAATGTACAGTAATATTGCCTTTTCAATTACTGTGGGACCGTGAGACCATTCCTGCTTCTGTCTCTGTTAATGAAGGAGATAATTTACCCACATCTGAAGCGGGTCTACATTGTAAGCAACTTCCTGTCCACCGGCTATTCCCTGCATTGAGATGATGGAAGTCAGTGTTGCCTTAGCTGCTGGCACATTGAGTACTTTGCCTCCCTGTTGCTAATCCATGCATTCACAGGCAGAGCTGTGGCAGAGTTTTCCCCTCCTACGCCTCCAAACTCCTGTTGGTTTGCATTGCAGGCAGAGGACTTCCTGGGCATAAATGTTTGGGGGAAGGAAATCTGTTGCCGACCGTTACACATTGCCAGCTGTGTAATGGCTTTCTGCAGCAATATGTGAATGTGTATTAAGAGGGCGATTAGACTGGCCTGTTGCTGAAGCTTTAGCATGTATTCTAGGCAGGACACATCAGCCTACGAGGGATGATTTAAAAGGGCCATAATCTTGTGATATGTGTACTGCATCAGCTGTGCCGAGTCACTGAGCGTATCATTTTCATTTTCACATCTACCTTCTGTAATCTTTCTGTCATCTTTCACCTTCATGAAACAACAATGCCGATACATCCTACAGAAGCCTTGCTTTCTCCCGCTGTGATTCAGTGATAGTGGCCAATGTATAGCAGGCCCACTACAATGGCTATTGTAATTTAGCCGGATAAAGTGAACAGATTGATTGGACCAACATCATAAAGCATGGCTGCCAATGCATTTGGAAAGAGATCTGAATACAAATGATGGCAATTATCTCCCAAATGGTGGAAGCATATTAGCATTTCTGAACAAACAATGATCTTTTTTTTTTTAACAAATGTTTGTGCAAAAAATAGAACTTTTTTTTTCTATTTCTGTGCAAAATGGTCTCTTAGTTTTACACCATTGTGGGTTACCTGCATGCTTCCCAGCCTCTTGTATGCATTGATCACGTTGTTGGGGCAACGTGGCGCTTTATGTGACGCATAAATTTGCTGTTTGAGCATAACGGGCTTGTGTAAACATGCAGCCGTTGCTGCTGGATGCCAGTGCAGATGAAGGGCCTGTGAAGGCTGGTGCTAGCGCGCCGCTAACGCGGTGCTAACCTGGCGCTGACGTGGCGCTAACACCGCGCTAACCGGGTGCTAACGCTGTGCTAACCGGGTGCTAACACGGTGCTAACCGGGCGCTAACGCAGTGCTAACCGGGCACTAACGCCGTGCTAACCGGGCGCTAACACGGTGCTAACCGGGCGCTAACGCAGTGCTAACCGGGCGCTAACGCCGCGCTAACCCGGCGCTTACGCCGCGCTAACCCGGTGCTAACGCGGCACAACGGCTCTGCTCCCGCGTCTCTCGGGCCGCTGCGCTGTCCCGGAGACGCCCCCCCTCGGTCACGTCACACGGTAGTTCTGCGAGCCTCATTAACGCCTCCCGCCTATGGACAGGGTGGGCCCGGTGCTGCTGCCGGTTCTGCGCCCCCCGTTTACGATCCGGTACCGCCGTCACGAGTGCGTTTGTGCAGAGGGACGGCCAGTGTCCTTGAGCGTTTATTTATTATTTGTTTCTTTTTTTTTCCTAGTGAAAATGTTAATTCACACTGCTGTCATTTTGGCAATTGGCAGCGTCTTCCCTGTTGATGGATCCTCAGGCCTACATAGCATGGCTCAGAACCATTACTGTACGTGCTGACAATAATTCACCCGTGGTTGCCGCGGGTGTCTGTCGCATCGCACGTCCGTAACAAAATAACGTAAATCAAGTGAGCGCTCACCCAGGTCACATTTGTCTCTTTTTGTCCCCTTTTAAATGAGAGTGCTGCTCTGCCGTGGCAGTTCACAATAGCATCTAAATCACACTCGTTCTGTCAGTGATCAGACTGTGTCAAAGGGCCCGTTATTGGGGCTTTTCGCTGACAGGATGCCCCTCAGAGACGCTAAGACCTGCCAGACTGCTTTGCCTCTTGCAAGGTCGCTTTGTCCTGCCGTCTCCAGCCTGTATTGGCTGGAAGCACTCGGGCCTGTTTACTCTGTGTATGTATGAGCCACAGTTGTATCATGCAATTCACTAAATTGTCCCACAGCTTCGCCAGCGCTGTCATTCTTTCTCAAAGTCCGTGGCGTCACACAGTTCGCCGTGTCAGGCCTCAGACATCAGAGTCTATGTTGCCAGGCCCAATATTTCCTCATGGTTTAAAAAAAAAAAAAAAAATTCTCCCACAATAGCTGCACATTTTTTGTTATGTTTTATTTTATTTCAATTCTAGTAGAAAATCATTCAGTACTATAAAAAGGGAGAGAGATTGAGAGATTTGACATGAGTGTGTTTACTCATTTTATTTACCGTGTCTGTCCGATTGCATTTACTTTATTTGTTTTGTCTTATTGTGCATCATATCTGCGGATCAACATTAAGTGCAGGAGCTACTAGAATGTAGCCACTCTCATCTGTTGTATTAGCTGGCCTGTTCTAGAAATGAATGAGGAAATGTCAAAGATTTTACTAGACTTCAAATATAATCAGATGTATCCAGAGGAAAATATCCGGGACAGTCTGTATTTACCGTTAGGACAATGTGTCTGTGATCATGCTCAGGTCTGGCTACAGAGAGGGGTGTGTGCCAATGTCACCTTTGAAAAATAAAACCTCAGATGAATTTCTTCCCTGTTAACATGTTAATAGATAGGCGGATACTATCAGTAATTTCACTTTGCCTGCGTGATTAATTAGATCTTATGAAGAGGATTTATCTTTAAATGGACCTCCCTAACCATAAACAGGCCAAATTGACTCGATGCCTTAAACTGTTTGCCACACAGACCTCTTATAACACTGCACCTATTCCTGAAATAAAAGTTAAACAAACGGGATTGTAAAATGCGGTTGTTCAGTTGCGTAATTCCAGTTTGCCCGCGTGTGAAGACGATGTTAAGGGCGCCGTGTTGAGTCGCCGCTCTCTGGAGAGCGAGCGCACTCACACGCACGCAGAGCCACGGGCGCGAGCGGCTTTCGGGGGGGGGGGGGGGGCTGCGTTATTGACAGGCGAGCGAGCGGCGGTACGGACAGGCAGCTCCGGCAGCCTGCGGAGCCGCGCCGCCGCGTGACCGGGAGAGGCTTCGCCGCCTCGCGCCGCCCGAGTCTCTCGGCTCGGCCGCGCAAAGACGAGCGCGCGCGGTCCCGCGACGGTCCGGCACCGCTCGCCCGATCGATAAGTAAGCCAGACCACGCCGCCCGACGTCCAAAAACAGGGCACGTGCGGCCGCGGCCGCCAGGACCAAGTCAGCCCGAGCGCTGGCCGCCTGATCCATGGCGGGGTTTGAGAGCGTGCTCCTCACCGCCTGTCTTACTGCATGCAGCAGCAGCAGCCGATCCCTCTGATTAGGGCTCATAACAAAA